>NC_092110.1:16105389-16253906 GCF_045679555.1 Salvelinus alpinus | reverse complement strand
GTGTCTGATTCTGCATCACAAGATTGAGGGATAGCTTCTCTTCGTACTTGTTCAATATAACTAGCTTTCCTCATTCGGACCGGTTCACAATTTTGATATCTATTGTTGCAAAACAACGTCTGAATGATGTCATATTGGATTATGTGGAGTAGAGTGTGTCGCCTAATGGATAAGGTGTTTGACTTCAAATCAGACGATTGAGGGTTTGACTCTCCTCGTTGTTGTTTAATTTCATTAGCACAACTATTTTGGACATGTTCGCAACTTCCCGAGATAAGGCTTTGTTCTTCTTGCTTTGAAAAGCTAGGACATTGTTATAATATTTAATAATCTAAGAGTGCGAGGCCTGAGTAATATTGTGTCTGATTATGCATCACAAGATTGAGGGATAGCGTCTCTTCGTACTTGTTCAATATCACTAGCTTTCCTCATTCGGACAGGTTCGCAAGTTTCATGTCTATTGTGGTAAAACAACGTCTGCATGATGTCAGATAAGTTTATATGAAACAGGCTGCGTGGCCTAATGGATAAGGCGTCTGACTTCGAATCAGAAGATTGAGGGTTCGAGTCCCTTCGTGGTCGTTTAATTTCATAAACTCAGTTAATTTGGACTTGTTCGCAACTTCCCGAGATAAGGCTTTGTTCTTCTTGCTTTGAAAAGCTAGGACATTGTTATAATATTTAATAATCTAAGAGTGCGAGGCCTGAGTAATATTGTGTCTGATTATGCATCACAAGATTGAGGGATAGCGTCTCTTCGTACTTGTTCAATATCACTAGCTTTCCTCATTCGGACAGGTTCGCAATTTTCATGTCTATTGTGGTAAAACAACGTCTGCATGATGTCATATAAGTGTATTTGAAACAGGCTGCGTGGCCTAATGGATAAGGTGTCTGACTTCGAATCAGAAGACTGAGGTTTCGATTCCCTTCGTGGTCGTTTAATTTCGTAAACTCAGTTAATTTGGACTTGTTTGCAATTTCCTGAAATAAGTCTTTGTTCTTGTTGCTTTGAAATGCTAGAACATTGTCATGCAACTTCAATGATCTAAGAATGCGAGACCTGTGAAATATTGTGTCTGATTCTGCATCACAAGATTGAGGGATAGCTTCTCTTCGTACTTGTTCAATATAACTAGCTTTCCTCATTCGGACCGGTTCACAATTTTGATATCTATTGTTGCAAAACAACGTCTGAATGATGTCATATTGGATTATGTGGAGTAGAGTGTGTCGCCTAATGGATAAGGTGTTTGACTTCAAATCAGACGATTGAGGGTTTGACTCTCCTCGTTGTTGTTTAATTTCATTAGCACAGCTATTTTGGACATGTTCGCAACTTCCCGAGATAAGGCTTTGTTCTTCTTGCTTTGAAAAGCTAGGACATTGTTATAATATTTAATAATCTAAGAGTGCGAGGCCTGAGTAATATTGTGTCTGATTATGCATCACAAGATTGGGGGATAGCGTCTCTTCGTACTTGTTCAATATCACTAGCTTTCCTCATTCGGACAGGTTCGCAATTTTCATGTCTATTGTGGTAAAACAACGTCTGCATGATGTCATATAAGTGTATATGAAACAGGCTGCGTGGCCTAATGGATAAGGTGTCTGGCTTCGAATCAGAAGATTGAGGTTTCGAGTCCCTTCGTGGTCGTTTAATTTCGTAAACTCAGTTAATTTGGACTTGTTTGCAATTTCCTGAAATAGTGTCTGACTTCGAATCAGAAGATTGAGGTTTCGAGTCCCTTCGTGGTCGTTTAATTTCGTAAACTCAGTTAATTTGGACTTGTTTGCAATTTCCTGAAATAAGTCTTTGTTCTTGTTGCTTTGAAATGCTAGGACATTGTCATGCAACTTCAATGATCTAAGAATGCGAGACCTGTGAAATATTGTGTCTGATTCTGCATCACAAGATTGAGGGATAGCTTCTCTTCGTACTTGTTCAATATAACTAGCTTTCCTCATTCGGACCTGTTCACAATTTTGATGTCTATTGTTGCAAAACAACGTCTGAATGATGTCATATTGGATTATGTGGAGTAGAGTGTGTCGCCTAATGGATAAGGTGTTTGACTTCAAATCAGACGGTTGAGGGTTTGACTCTCCTCGTTGTTGTTTAATTTCATTAGCTCAGCTATTTTGGACATGTTCGCAACTTCCCGAGATAAGGCTTTGTTCTTCTTGCTTTGAAAAGCTAGGACATTGTTATACAATTTAATAATCTAAGAGTGCGAGGCCTGAGTAATATTGTGTCTGATTATGCATCACAAGATTGAGGGATAGCGTCTCTTCATACTTGTTCAATATCACTAGCTTTCCTCATTCGTACAGGTTCGCAATTTTCATGTCTATTGTGGCAAAACAACGTCTGCATGATGTCATATAGGAGTATATGTAACAGGTTGCGTGGCCTAATGGATAAGGCGTCTGACTTCGAATCAGAAGATTAAGGGATCGAGTCCCTTCGTGGTCGTTTAATTTCATAAACTCAGTTAATTTGGACTTGTTTGCAATTTGCGGAAATAAGTCTTTGTTCTTGTTGCTTTGAAATGCTAGAACATTGTCATGCAACTTCAATGATCTAAGAATGCGAGACCTGTGAAATATTGTGTCTGATTCTGCATCACAAGATTGAGGGATAGCGTCTCTTCGTACTTGTTCAATATAACTAGCTTTCCTCATTCGGACCGGTTCACAATTTTGATGTCTATTGTTGCAAAACAACGTCAGAATGATGTCATATTGGATTATGTGGAGTAGAGTGTGTCGCCTAATGGATAAGGTGTTTGACTTCAAATCAGACGATTGAGGGTTTGACTCTCCTCGTTGTTGTTTAATTTCATTAGCACAACTATTTTGGACATGTTCGCAACTTCCCGAGATAAGGCTTTGTTCTTCTTGCTTTGAAAAGCTAGGACATTGTTATAATATTTAATAATCTAAGAGTGCGAGGCCTGAGTAATATTGTGTCTGATTATGCATCACAAGATTGAGGGATAGCGTCTCTTCGTACTTGTTCAATATCACTAGCTTTCCTCATTCGGACAGGTTCGCAAGTTTCATGTCTATTGTGGTAAAACAACGTCTGCATGATGTCATATAAGTTTATATGAAACAGGCTGCGTGGCCTAATGGATAAGGCGTCTGACTTCGAATCAGAAGATTGAGGGTTCGAGTCCCTTCGTGGTCGTTTAATTTCATAAACTCAGTTAATTTGGACTTGTTCGCAACTTCCCGAGATAAGGCTTTGTTCTTCTTGCTTTGAAAAGCTAGGACATTGTTATAATATTTAATAATCTAAGAGTGCGAGGCCTGAGTAATATTGTGTCTGATTATGCATCACAAGATTGATGGATAGCGTCTCTTCGTACTTGTTCAATATCACTAGCTTTCCTCATTCGGACAGGTTCGCAATTTTCATGTCTATTGTGGTAAAACAACGTCTGCATGATGTCATATAGGAGTATATGTAACAGGCTGCGTGGCCTAATGGATAAGGCGTCTGACTTCGAATCAGAAGATTGAGGGTTCGAGTCCCTTCGTGGTCGTTTAATTTCATAAACTCAGTTAATTTGGACTTGTTCGCAACTTCCCGAGATAAGGCTTTGTTCTTCTTGCTTTGAAAAGCTAGGACATTGTTATAATATTTAATAATCTAAGAGTGCGAGGCCTGAGTAATATTGTGTCTGATTATGCATCACAAGATTGAGGGATAGCGTCTCTTCGTACTTGTTCAATATCACTAGCTTTCCTCATTCGGACAGGTTCGCAATTTTCATGTCTATTGTGGTAAAACAACGTCTGCATGATGTCATATAAGTGTATTTGAAACAGGCTGCGTGGCCTAATGGATAAGGTGTCTGACTTCGAATCAGAAGATTGAGGTTTCGATTCCCTTCGTGGTCGTTTAATTTCGTAAACTCAGTTAATTTGGACTTGTTTGCAATTTCCTGAAATAAGTCTTTGTTCTTGTTGCTTTGAAATGCTAGAACATTGTCATGCAACTTCAATGATCTAAGAATGCGAGACCTGTGAAATATTGTGTCTGATTCTGCATCACAAGATTGAGGGATAGCTTCTCTTCGTACTTGTTCAATATAACTAGCTTTCCTCATTCGGACCGGTTCACAATTTTGATATCTATTGTTGCAAAACAACGTCTGAATGATGTCATATTGGATTATGTGGAGTAGAGTGTGTCGCCTAATGGATAAGGTGTTTGACTTCAAATCAGACGATTGAGGGTTTGACTCTCCTCGTTGTTGTTTAATTTCATTAGCACAGCTATTTTGGACATGTTCGCAACTTCCCGAGATAAGGCTTTGTTCTTCTTGCTTTGAAAAGCTAGGACATTGTTATAATATTTAATAATCTAAGAGTGCGAGGCCTGAGTAATATTGTGTCTGATTATGCATCACAAGATTGAGGGATAGCGTCTCTTCGTACTTGTTCAATATCACTAGCTTTCCTCATTCGGACAGGTTCGCAATTTTCATGTCTATTGTGGTAAAACAACGTCTGCATGATGTCATATAAGTGTATATGAAACAGGCTGCGTGGCCTAATGGATAAGGTGTCTGACTTCGAATCAGAAGATTGAGGTTTCGAGTCCCTTCGTGGTCGTTTAATTTAGTAAACTCAGTTAATTTGGACTTGTTTGCAATTTCCTGAAATAGTGTCTGACTTCGAATCAGAAGATTGAGGTTTCGAGTCCCTTCGTGGTCGTTTAATTTCGTAAACTCAGTTAATTTGGACTTGTTTGCAATTTCCTGAAATAAGTCTTTGTTCTTGTTGCTTTGAAATGCTAGGACATTGTCATGCAACTTCAATGATCTAAGAATGCGAGACCTGTGAAATATTGTGTCTGATTCTGCATCACAAGATTGAGGGATAGCTTCTCTTCGTACTTGTTCAATATAACTAGCTTTCCTCATTCGGACCTGTTCACAATTTTGATGTCTATTGTTGCAAAACAACGTCTGAATGATGTCATATTGGATTATGTGGAGTAGAGTGTGTCGCCTAATGGATAAGGTGTTTGACTTCAAATCAGACGGTTGAGGGTTTGACTCTCCTCGTTGTTGTTTAATTTCATTAGCTCAGCTATTTTGGACATGTTCGCAACTTCCCGAGATAAGGCTTTGTTCTTCTTGCTTTGAAAAGCTAGGACATTGTTATACAATTTAATAATCTAAGAGTGCGAGGCCTGAGTAATATTGTGTCTGATTATGCATCACAAGATTGAGGGATAGCGTCTCTTCATACTTGTTCAATATCACTAGCTTTCCTCATTCGTACAGGTTCGCAATTTTCATGTCTATTGTGGCAAAACAACGTCTGCATGATGTCATATAGGAGTATATGTAACAGGTTGCGTGGCCTAATGGATAAGGCGTCTGACTTCGAATTAGAAGATTAAGGGTTCGAGTCCCTTCGTGGTCGGTTAATTTCATAAACTCAGTTAATTTGGACTTGTTTGCAATTTCCTGAAATTAGTCTTTGTTCTTGTTGCTTTGAAATGCTAGGACATTGTCATGCAACTTCAATGATCTAAGAATGCGAGACCTGTGAAATATTGTGTCTGATTCTGCATCACAAGATTGAGGGATAGCGTCTCTTCGTACTTGTTCAATATAACTAGCTTTCCTCATTCGGACCGGTTCACAATTTTGATATCTATTGTTGCAAAACAACGTCTGAATGATGTCATATTGGATTATGTGGAGTAGAGTGTGTCGCCTAATGGATAAGGTGTTTGACTTCAAATCAGACGATAGAGGGTTTGACTCTCCTCGTTGTTGTTTAATTTCATTAGCACAGCTATTTTGGACATGTTCGCAATTTCACGAGATAAGGCTTTGTTCTTCTTGCTTTGAAAAGCTAGGACATTGTTATAATATTTAATAATCTAAGAGTGCGAGGCCTGAGTAATATTGTGTCTGATTATGCATCACAAGATTGAGGGATAGCGACTCTTCGTACTTGTTCAATATCACTAGCTTTCCTCATTCGGACAGGTTCGCAATTTTCATGTCTATTGTGGTAAAACAACATCTGCATGATGTCATATAGGTGTATATGAAACAGGCTGCGTGGACTAATGGATAAGGCGTCTGACTTCGAATTAGAAGATTAAGGGTTCGAGTCCCTTCGTGGTCGGTTAATTTCATAAACTCAGTTAATTTGGACTTGTTTGCAACTTCCCGAGATAAGGCTTTGTTCTTCTTGCTTTGAAAAGCTAGGACATTGTTATAATATTTAATAATCTAAGAGTGCGAGGCCTGAGTAATATTGTGTCTGATTATGCATCACAAGATTGAGGGATAGCGTCTCTTCGTACTTGTTCAATATCACTAGCTTTCCTCATTCGGACAGGTTCGCAATTTTCATGTCTATTGTGGAAAAACAACGTCTGCATGATGTCATATAGGTGTAAATGAATCAGGGTGCGTGGCCTAATGGATAAGGCGTCTGACTTAGAATCAGAAGATTGAGGGTTCGAGTCCCTTCGTGGTCGTTTAATTTCGTAAACTCAGTTAATTTGGACTTGTTTGCAATTTCCTGAAATAAGTCTTTGTTCTTGTTGCTTTGAAATGCTAGGACATTGTCATGCAACTTCAATGATCTAAGAATGCGAGACCTGTGAAATATTGTGTCTGATTCTGCATCACAAGATTGAGGGATAGCTTCTCTTCGTACTTGTTCAATATAACTAGCTTTCCTCATTCGGACCGGTTCACAATTTTGATGTCTATTGTTGCAAAACAACGTCTGAATGATGTCATATTGGATTATGTGGAGTAGAGTGTGTCGCCTAATGGATAAGGTGTTTGACTTCAAATCAGACGATTGAGGGTTTGACTCTCCTCGTTGTTGTTTAATTTCATTAGCTCAGCTATTTTGGACATGTTCGCAACTTCCCGAGATAAGGCTTTGTTCTTCTTGCTTTGAAAAGCTAGGACATTGTTATACAATTTAATAATCTAAGAGTGCGAGGCCTGAGTAATATTGTGTCTGATTATGCATCACAAGATTGAGGGATAGCGTCTCTTCATACTTGTTCAATATCACTAGCTTTCCTCATTCGGACAGGTTCGCAATTTTCATGTCTATTGTGGCAAAACAACGTCTGCATGATGTCATATAGGAGTATATGTAAAAGGTTGCGTGGCCTAACGGATAAGGCGTCTGACTTCGAATCAGAAGATTAAGGGTTCGAGTCCCTTCGTGGTCGTTTAATTTCATAAACTCAGTTAATTTGGACTTGTTTGCAATTTGCGGAAATAAGTCTTTGTTCTTCTTGCTTTGAAAAGCTAGGACATTGTTATAATATTTAATAATCTAAGAGTGCGAGGCCTGAGTAATATTGTGTCTGATTATGCATCACAAGATTGAGGGATAGCGTCTCTTCGTACTTGTTCAATATCACTAGCTTTCCTCATTCGGACCGGTTCACAATTTTGATATCTATTGTTGCAAAACAACGTCTGAATGATGTCATATTGGATTATGTGGAGTAGAGTGTGTCGCCTAATGGATAAGGTGTTTGACTTCAAATCAGACGATTGAGGGTTTGACTCTCCTCGTTGTTGTTTAATTTCATTAGCACAGCTATTTTGGACATGTTCGCAACTTACCGAGATAAGGCTTTGTTCTTCTTGCTTTGAAAAGCTAGGACATTGTTATAATATTTAATAATCTAAGAGTGCGAGGCCTGAGTAATATTGTGTCTGATTATGCATCACAAGATTGAGGGATAGCGTCTCTTCGTACTTGTTCAATATCACTAGCTTTCCTCATTCGGACAGGTTCGCAATTTTCATGTCTATTGTGGTAAAACAACGTCTGCATGATGTCATATAAGTGTATATGAAACAGGCTGCGTGGCCTAATGGATAAGGTGTCTGACTTCAAATCAGAAGATTGAGGTTTCGAGTCCCTTCGTGGTCGTTTAATTTCGTAAACTCAGTTAATTTGGACTTGTTTGCAATTTCCTGAAATAAGTCTTTGTTCTTGTTGCTTTGAAATGCTAGGACATTGTCATGCAACTTCAATGATCTAAGAATGTGAGACCTGTGAAATATTGTGTCTGATTCTGCATCACAAGATTGAGGGATAGCGTCTCTTCGTACTTGTTCAATATAACTAGCTTTCCTCATTCGGACCGGTTCACAATTTTGATGTCTATTGTTGCAAAACAACGTCAGAATGATGTCATATTGGATTATGTGGAGTAGAGTGTGTCGCCTAATGGATAAGGTGTTTGACTTCAAATCAGACGATTGAGGGTTTGACTCTCCTCGTTGTTGTTTAATTTCAATTGCACAGCTATTTTGGACATGTTCGCAACTTCCCGAGATAAGGCTTTGTTCTTCTTGCTTTGAAAAGCTAGGACATTGTTATAATATTTAATAATCTAAGAGTGCGAGGCCTGAGTAATATTGTGTCTGATTATGCATCACAAGATTGAGGGATAGCGTCTCTTCGTACTTGTTCAATATCACTAGCTTTCCTCATTCGGACAGGTTCGCAATTTTCATGTCTATTGTGGCAAAACAACGTCTGCATGATGTCATATAGGAGTATATGTAACAGGTTGCGTGGCCTAATGGATAAGGCGTCTGACTTCGAATTAGAAGATTAAGGGTTCGAGTCCCTTCGTGGTCGGTTAATTTCATAAACTCAGTTAATTTGGACTTGTTTGCAATTTCCTGAAATTAGTCTTTGTTCTTGTTGCTTTGAAATGCTAGAACATTGTCATGCAACTTCAATGATCTAAGAATGCGAGACCTGTGAAATATTGTGTCTGATTCTGCATCACAAGATTGAGGGATAGCGTCTCTTCGTACTTGTTCAATATAACTAGCTTTCCTCATTCGGACCGGTTCACAATTTTGATGTCTATTGTTGCAAAACAACGTCTGAATGATGTCATATTGGATTATGTGGAGTAGAGTGTGTCGCCTAATGGATAAGGTGTTTGACTTCAAATCAGACGATTGAGGGTTTGACTCTCCTCGTTGTTGTTTAATTTCATTAGCACAGCTATTTTGGACATGTTTGCAACTTCCCGAGATAAGGCTTTGTTCTTCTTGCTTTGAAAAGCTAGGACATTGTTATAATATTTAATAATCTAAGAGTGCGAGGCCTGAGTAATATTGTGTCTGATTATGCATCACAAGATTGAGGGATAGCGTCTCTTCGTACTTGTTCAATATCACTAGCTTTCCTCATTCGGACAGGTTCGCAATTTTCATGTCTATTGTGGAAAAACAACGTCTGCATGATGTCATATAGGTGTAAATGAATCAGGCTGCGTGGCCTAATGGATAAGGCGTCTGACTTAGAATCAGAAGTTTGAGGGTTCGAGTCCCTTCGTGGTCGTTTAATTTCATAAACTCAGTTAATTTGGACTTGTTTGCAATTTCCTGAAATAAGTCTTTGTTCTTGTTGCTTTGAAATGCTAGGACATTGTCATGCAACTTCAATGATCTAAGAATGCGAGACCTGTGAAATATTGTGTCTGATTCTGCATCACAAGATTGAGGGATAGCTTCTCTTCGTACTTGTTCAATATAACTAGCTTTCCTCATTCGGACCGGTTCACAATTTTGATGTCTATTGTTGCAAAACAACGTCTGAATGATGTCATATTGGATTATGTGGAGTAGAGTGTGTCGCCTAATGGATAAGGTGTTTGACTTCAAATCAGACGATTGAGGGTTTGACTCTCCTCGTTGTTGTTTAATTTCAATTGCACAGCTATTTTGGACATGTTCGCAACTTCCCGAGATAAGGCTTTGTTCTTCTTGCTTTGAAAAGCTAGGACATAGTTATAATATTTAATAATCTAAGAGTGCGAGGCCTGAGTAATATTGTGTCTGATTATACATCACAAGATTGAGGGATAGCGCCTCTTCGTACTTGTTCAATATCACTAGCTTTCCTCATTCGGACAGGTTCGCAATTTTCATGTCTATTGTGGCAAAACAACGTCTGCATGATGTCATATAGGAGTATATGTAACAGGTTGCGTGGCCTAATGGATAAGGCGTCTGACTTCGAATCAGAAGATTAAGGGTTCGAGTCCCTTCGTGGTCGTTTAATTTCATAAACTCAGTTAATTTGGACTTGTTTGCAATTTGCGGAAATAAGTCTTTGTTCTTGTTGCTTTGAAATGCTAGAACATTGTCATGCAACTTCAATGAGACTTCAAATCAGACGATTGAGGGTTTGACTCTCCTCGTTGTTGTTTAATTTCATTAGCACAACTATTTTGGACATGTTCGCAACTTCCCGAGATAAGGCTTTGTTCTTCTTGCTTTGAAAAGCTAGGACATTGTTATAATATTTAATAATCTAAGAGTGCGAGGCCTGAGTAATATTGTGTCTGATTATGCATCACAAGATTGAGGGATAGCGTCTCTTCGTACTTGTTCAATATCACTAGCTTTCCTCATTCGGACAGGTTCGCAAGTTTCATGTCTATTGTGGTAAAACAACGTCTGCATGATGTCATATAAGTGTATATGAAACAGGCTGCGTGGCCTAATGGATAAGGCGTCTGCCTTCGAATCAGAAGATTGAGGGTTCGAGTCCCTTCGTGGTCGTTTAATTTCATAAACTCAGTTAATTTGGACTTGGTCGCAACTTCCCGAGATAAGGCTTTGTTCTTCTTGCTTTGAAAAGCTAGGACATTGTTATAATATTTAATAATCTAAGAGTGCGAGGCCTGAGTAATATTGTGTCTGATTATGCATCACAAGATTGAGGGATAGCGTCTCTTCGTACTTGTTCAATATCACTAGCTTTCCTCATTCGGACAGGTTCGCAATTTTCATGTCTATTGTGGCAAAACAACGTCTGCATGATGTCATATAGGAGTATATGTAACAGGTTGCGTGGCCTAATGGATAAGGCGTCTGACTTCGAATTAGAAGATTAAGGGTTCGAGTCCCTTCGTGGTCGGTTAATTTCATAAACTCAGTTAATTTGGACTTGTTTGCAATTTCCTGAAATTAGTCTTTGTTCTTGTTGCTTTGAAATGCTAGAACATTGTCATGCAACTTCAATGATCTAAGAATGCGAGACCTGTGAAATATTGTGTCTGATTCTGCATCACAAGATTGAGGGATAGCGTCTCTTCGTACTTGTTCAATATAACTAGCTTTCCTCATTCGGACCGGTTCACAATTTTGATGTCTATTGTTGCAAAACAACGTCTGAATGATGTCATATTGGATTATGTGGAGTAGAGTGTGTCGCCTAATGGATAAGGTGTTTGACTTCAAATCAGACGATTGAGGGTTTGACTCTCCTCGTTGTTGTTTAATTTCATTAGCACAGCTATTTTGGACATGTTTGCAACTTCCCGAGATAAGGCTTTGTTCTTCTTGCTTTGAAAAGCTAGGACATTGTTATAATATTTAATAATCTAAGAGTGCGAGGCCTGAGTAATATTGTGTCTGATTATGCATCACAAGATTGAGGGATAGCGTCTCTTCGTACTTGTTCAATATCACTAGCTTTCCTCATTCGGACAGGTTCGCAATTTTCATGTCTATTGTGGAAAAACAACGTCTGCATGATGTCATATTGGTGTAAATGAATCAGGCTGCGTGGCCTAATGGATAAGGCGTCTGACTTAGAATCCGAAGATTGAGGGTTCGAGTCCCTTCGTGGTCGTTTAATTTCATAAACTCAGTTAATTTGGACTTGTTTGCAATTTCCTGAAATAAGTCTTTGTTCTTGTTGCTTTGAAATGCTAGGACATTGTCATGCAACTTCAATGATCTAAGAATGCGAGACCTGTGAAATATTGTGTCTGATTCTGCATCACAAGATTGAGGGATAGCTTCTCTTCGTACTTGTTCAATATAACTAGCTTTCCTCATTCGGACCGGTTCACAATTTTGATGTCTATTGTTGCAAAACAACGTCTGAATGATGTCATATTGGATTATGTGGAGTAGAGTGTGTCGCCTAATGGATAAGGTGTTTGACTTCAAATCAGACGATTGAGGGTTTGACTCTCCTCGTTGTTGTTTAATTTCATTAGCTCAGCTATTTTGGACATGTTCGCAACTTCCCGAGATAAGGCTTTGTTCTTCTTGCTTTGAAAAGCTAGGACATTGTTATACAATTTAATAATCTAAGAGTGCGAGGCCTGAGTAATATTGTGTCTGATTATGCATCACAAGATTGAGGGATAGCGTCTCTTCATACTTGTTCAATATCACTAGCTTTCCTCATTCGGACAGGTTCGCAATTTTCATGTCTATTGTGGCAAAACAACGTCTGCATGATGTCATATAGGAGTATATGTAACAGGTTGCGTGGCCTAATGGATAAGGCGTCTGACTTCGAATCAGAAGATTAAGGGTTCGAGTCCCTTCGTGGTCGTTTAATTTCATAAACTCAGTTAATTTGGACTTGTTTGCAATTTGCGGAAATAAGTCTTTGTTCTTGTTGCTTTGAAATGCTAGAACATTGTCATGCAACTTCAATGATCTAAGAATGCGAGACCTGTGAAATATTGTGTCTGATTCTGCATCACAAGATGGAGGGATAGCGTCTCTTCGTACTTGTTCAATATAACTAGCTTTCCTCATTCGGACCGGTTCACAATTTTGATGTCTATTGTTGCAAAACAACGTCAGAATGATGTCATATTGGATTATGTGGAGTAGAGTGTGTCGCCTAATGGATAAGGTGTTTGACTTCAAATCAGACGATTGAGGGTTTGACTCTCCTAGTTGTTGTTTAATTTCATTAGCACAGCTATTTTGGACATGTTCGCAATTTCCCGAGATAAGGCTTTGTTCTTCTTGCTTTGAAAAGCTAGGACATTGTTATAATATTTAATAATCTAAGAGTGCGAGGCCTGAGTAATATTGTGTCTGATTATGCATCACAAGATTGAGGGATAGCGTCTCTTCGTACTTGTTCAATATCACTAGCTTTCCTCATTCGGACAGGTTCGCAATTTTCATGTCTATTGTGGTAAAACAACGTCTGCATGATGTCATATAAGTGTATATGAAACAGGCTGCGTGGCCTAATGGATAAGGTGTCTGACTTCGAATCAGAAGATTGAGGTTTCGAGTCCCTTCGTGGTCGTTTAATTTCATAAACTCAGTTAATTTGGACTTGTTTGCAATTTGCGGAAATAAGTCTTTGTTCTTGTTGCTTTGAAATGCTAGAACATTGTCATGCAACTTCAATGATCTAAGAATGCGAGACCTGTGAAATATTGTGTCTGATTCTGCATCACAAGATTGAGGGATAGCGTCTCTTCGTACTTGTTCAATATAACTAGCTTTCCTCATTCGGACCGGTTCACAATTTTGATGTCTATTGTTGCAAAACAACGTCAGAATGATGTCATATTGGATTATGTGGAGTAGAGTGTGTCGCCTAATGGATAAGGTGTTTGACTTCAAATCAGACGATTGAGGGTTTGACTCTCCTCGTTGTTGTTTAATTTCATTAGCACAACTATTTTGGACATGTTCGCAACTTCCCGAGATAAGGCTTTGTTCTTCTTGCTTTGAAAAGCTAGGACATTGTTATAATATTTAATAATCTAAGAGTGCGAGGCCTGAGTAATATTGTGTCTGATTATGCATCACAAGATTGAGGGATAGCGTCTCTTCGTACTTGTTCAATATCACTAGCTTTCCTCATTCGGACAGGTTCGCAAGTTTCATGTCTATTGTGGTAAAACAACGTCTGCATGATGTCATATAAGTGTATATGAAACAGGCTGCGTGGCCTAATGGATAAGGCGTCTGACTTCGAATCAGAAGATTGAGGGTTCGAGTCCCTTCGTGGTCGTTTAATTTTATAAACTCAGTTAATTTGGACTTGTTCGCAACTTCCCGAGATAAGGCTTTGTTCTTCTTGCTTTGAAAAGCTAGGACATTGTTATAATATTTAATAATCTAAGAGTGCGAGGCCTGAGTAATATTGTGTCTGATTATGCATCACAAGATTGAGGGATAGCGTCTCTTCGTACTTGTTCAATATCACTAGCTTTCCTCATTCGGACCGGTTCACAATTTTGATATATATTGTTGCAAAGCAACGTCTGAATGATGTCATATTGGATTATGTGGAGTAGAGTGTGTCGCCTAATGGATAAGGTGTTTGACTTCAAATCAGACGATTGAGGGTTTGACTCTCCTCGTTGTTGTTTAATTTCATTAGCACAGCTATTTTGGACATGTTCGCAACTTCCCGAGATAAGGCTTTGTTCTTCTTGCTTTGAAAAGCTAGGACATTGTTATAATATTTAATAATCTAAGAGTGCGAGGCCTGAGTAATATTGTGTCTGATTATGCATCACAAGATTGAGGGATAGTGTCTCTTCGTACTTGTTCAATATCACTAGCTTTCCTCATTCGGACAGGTTCGCAATTTTCATGTCTATTGTGGTAAAACAACGTCTGCATGATGTCATATAAGTGTATATGAAACAGGCTGCGTGGCCTAATGGATAAGGTGTCTGACTTCGAATCAGAAGATTGAGGTTTCGAGTCCCTTCGTGGTTGTTTAATTTCGTTAACTCAGTTAATTTGGACTTGTTTGCAATTTCCTGAAATAAGTCTTTGTTCTTGTTGCTTTGAAATGCTAGGACATTGTCATGCAACTTCAATGATCTAAGAATGCGAGACCTGTGAAATATTGTGTCTGATTCTGCATCACAAGATTGAGGGATAGCTTCTCTTCGTACTTGTTCAATATAACTAGCTTTCCTCATTCGGACCGGTTCACAATTTTGATGTCTATTGTTGCAAAACAACGTCTGAATGATGTCATATTGGATTATGTGGAGTAGAGTGTGTCGCCTAATGGATAAGGTGTTTGACTTCAAATCAGACGGTTGAGGGTTTGACTCTCCTCGTTGTTGTTTAATTTCATTAGCTCAGCTATTTTGGACATGTTCGCAACTTCCCGAGATAAGGCTTTGTTCTTCTTGCTTTGAAAAGCTAGGACATTGTTATACAATTTAATAATCTAAGAGTGCGAGGCCTGAGTAATATTGTGTCTGATTATGCATCACAAGATTGAGGGATAGCGTCTCTTCGTACTTGTTCAATATCACTAGCTTTCCTCATTCGGACAGGTTCGCAATTTTCATGTCTATTGTGGTAAAACAACGTCTGCATGATGTCATATAGGAGTATATGTAACTGGCTGCGTGGCCTAATGGATAAGGCGTCTGACTTCGAATCAGAAGATTGAGGGTTCGAGTCCCTTCGTGGTCGTTTAATTTCATAAACTCAGTTAATTTGGACTTGTTCGCAACTTCCCGAGATAAGGCTTTGTTCTTCTTGCTTTGAAAAGCTAGGACATTGTTATAATATTTAATAATCTAAGAGTGCGAGGCCTGAGTAATATTGTGTCTGATTATGCATCACAAGATTGAGGGATAGCGTCTCTTCGTACTTGTTCAATATCACTAGCTTTCCTCATTCGGACAGGTTCGCAATTTTCATGTCTATTGTGGAAAAACAACGTCTGCATGATGTCATATAGGTGTAAATGAAACAGGCTGCGTGGCCTAATGGATAAGGCGTCTGACTTCGAATCAGAAGATTGAGTGTTCGAGTCCCTTCGTGGTCGTTTAATTTCGTAAACTCAGTTAATTTGGACTTCTTTGCAATTTCCTGAAATAAGTCTTTGTTCTTGTTGCTTTGAAATGCTAGGACATTGTCATGCAACTTCAATGATCTAAGAATGCGAGACCTGTGAAATATTGTGTCTGATTCTGCATCACAAGATTGAGGGATAGCTTCTCTTCGTACTTGTTCAATATAACTAGCTTTCCTCATTCGGACCGGTTCACAATTTTGATGTCTATTGTTGCAAAACAACGTCTGAATGATGTCATATTGGATTATGTGGAGTAGAGTGTGTCGCCTAATGGATAAGGTGTTTGACTTCAAATCAGACGATTGAGGGTTTGACTCTCCTCGTTGTTGTTTAATTTCATTAGCACAGCTATTTTGGACATGTTCGCAACTTCCCGAGATAAGGCTTTGTTCTTCTTGCTTTGAAAAGCTAGGACATTGTTATAATATTTAATAATCTAAGAGTGCGAGGCCTGAGTAATATTGTGTCTGATTATGCATCACAAGATTGAGGGATAGCGTCTCTTCGTACTTGTTCAATATCACTAGCTTTCCTCATTCGGACAGGTTCGCAAGTTTCATGTCTATTGTGGTAAAACAACGTCTGCATGATGTCATATAAGTGTATATGAAACAGGCTGTGTGGCCTAATGGATAAGGCGTCTGACTTCGAATCAGAAGATTGAGGGTTCGAGTCCCTTCGTGGTCGTTTAATTTCATAAACTCAGTTAATTTGGACTTGTTCGCAACTTCCCGAGATAAGGCTTTGTTCTTCTTGCTTTGAAAAGCTAGGACATTGTTATAATATTTAATAATCTAAGAGTGCGAAGCCTGAGTAATATTGTGTCTGATTATGCATCACAAGATTGAGGGATAGCGTCTCTTCGTACTTGTTCAATATCACTAGCTTTCCTCATTCGGACAGGTTCGCAATTTTCATGTCTATTGTGGTAAAACAACGTCTGCATGATGTCATATAGGTGTACATGAAACAGGCTGCGTGGCCTAATGGATAAGGTGTCTGACTTCGAATCAGAAGATTGAGGTTTCGAGTCCCTTCGTGGTCGTTTAATTTCGTAAACTCAGTTAATTTGGACTTGTTTGCAATTTCCTGAAATAAGTCTTTGTTCTTGTTGCTTTGAAATGCTAGGACATTGTCATGCAACTTCAATGATCTAAGAATGCGAGACCTGTGAAATATTGTGTCTGATTCTGCATCACAAGATTGAGGGATAGCTTCTCTTCGTACTTGTTCAATATAACTAGCTTTCCTCATTCGGACCGGTTCACAATTTTGATGTCTATTGTTGCAAAACAACGTCTGAATGATGTCATATTGGATTATGTGGAGTAGAGTGTGTCGCCTAATGGATAAGGTGTTTGACTTCAAATCAGACGGTTGAGGGTTTGACTCTCCTCGTTGTTGTTTAATTTCATTAGCTCAGCTATTTTGGACATGTTCGCAACTTCCCGAGATAAGGCTTTGTTCTTCTTGCTTTGAAAAGCTAGGACATTGTTATACAATTTAATAATCTAAGAGTGCGAGGCCTGAGTAATATTGTGTCTGATTATTCATCACAAGATTGAGGGATAGCGTCTCTTCATACTTGTTCAATATCACTAGCTTTCCTCATTCGGACAGGTTCGCAATTTTCATGTCTATTGTGGCAAAACAACGTCTGCATGATGTCATATAGGAGTATATGTAACAGGTTGCGTGGCCTAATGGATAAGGCGTCTGACTTCGAATCAGAAGATTAAGGGTTCGAGTCCCTTCGTGGTCGGTTAATTTCATAAACTCAGTTAATTTGGACTTGTTTGCAATTTCCTGAAATAAGTCTTTGTTCTTGTTGCTTTGAAATGCTAGAACATTGTCATGCAACTTCAATGATCTAAGAATGCGAGACCTGTGAAATATTGTGTCTGATTCTGCATCACAAGATTGAGGGATAGCGTCTCTTCGTACTTGTTCAATATAACTAGCTTTCCTCATTCGGACCGGTTCATAATTTTGATGTCTATTGTTGCAAAACAACGTCTGAATGATGTCATATTGGATTATGTGGAGTAGAGTGTGTCGCCTAATGGATAAGGTGTTTGACTTCAAATCAGACGATTGAGGGTTTGACTCTCCTCGTTGTTGTTTAATTTCATTAGCACAGCTATTTTGGACATGTTCGCAATTTCCCGAGATAAGGCTTTGTTCTTCTTGCTTTGAAAAGCTAGGACATTGTTATAATATTTAATAATCTAAGAGTGCGAGGCCTGAGTAATATTGTGTCTGATTATACATCACAAGATTGAGGGATAGCGCCTCTTCGTACTTGTTCAATATCACTAGCTTTCCCCATTCGGACAGGTTCGCAATTTTCATGTCTATTGTGGTAAAACAACGTCTGCATGATGTCATATAGGAGTATATGAAACAGGCTGCGTGGCCTAATGGATAAGGCGTCTGACTTCGAATCAGAAGATCGAGGGTTCGAGTCCCTTCGTGGTCGTTTAACTTCATAAACTCAGTTAATTTGGACTTGTTTGCAATTTGCGGAAATAAGTCTTTGTTCTTGTTGCTTTGAAATGCTAGAACATTGTCATGCAACTTCAATGATCTAGGAATGCGAGACCTGTGAAATATTGTGTCTGATTCTGCATCACAAGATTGAGGGATAGCGTCTCTTCGTACTTGTTCAATATAACTAGCTTTCCTCATTCGGACCGGTTCACAATTTTGATATCTATTGTTGCAAAACAACGTCTGAATGATGTCATATTGGATTATGTGGAGTAGAGTGTGTCGCCTAATGGATAAGGTGTTTGACTTCAAATCAGAAGATTGAGGGTTTGACTCTCCTCGTTGTTGTTTAATTTCATTAGCACAGCTATTTTGGACATGTTCGCAATTTCCCGAGATAAGGCTTTGTTCTTCTTGCTTTGAAAAGCTAGGACATTGTTATAATATTTAATAATCTAAGAGTGCGAGGCCTGAGTAATATTGTGTCTGATTATGCATCACAAGATTGAGGGATAGCGTCTCTTCGTACTTGTTCAATATCACTAGCTTTCCTCATTCGGACAGGTTCGCAATTTTCATGTCTATTGTGGTAAAACAACGTCTGCATGATGTCATATAGGAGTATATGTAACAGGCTGCGTGGCCTAATGGATAAGGCGTCTGACTTCGAATCAGAAGATTGAGGGTTCGAGTCCCTTCGTGGTCGTTTAATTTCATAAACTCAGTTAATTTGGACTTGTTCGCAACTTCCCGAGATAAGGCTTTGTTCTTCTTGCTTTGAAAAGCTAGGACATTGTTATAATATTTAATAATCTAAGAGTGCGAGGCCTGAGTAATATTGTGTCTGATTATGCATCACAAGATTGAGGGATAGCGTCTCTTCGTACTTGTTCAATATCACTAGCTTTCCTCATTCGGACAGGTTCGCAATTTTCATGTCTATTGTGGTAAAACAACGTCTGCATGATGTCATATAAGTGTATATGAAACAGGCTGCGTGGCCTAATGGATAAGGTGTCTGACTTCGAATCAGAAGATTGATGTTTCGAGTCAATTCGTGGTCGTTTAATTTCGTTAATTTGGACTTGTTTGCAATTTCCTGAAATAAGTCTTTGTTCTTGTTGCTTTGAAATGCTAGGACATTGTCATGCAACTTCAATGATCTAAGAATGCGAGACCTGTGAAATATTGTGTCTGATTCTGCATCACAAGATTGAGGGATAGCTTCTCTTCGTACTTGTTCAATATAACTAGCTTTCCTCATTCGGACCGGTTCACAATTTTGATGTCTATTGTTGCAAAACAACGTCTGAATGATGTCATATTGGATTATGTGGAGTAGAGTGTGTCGTCTAATGGATAAGGTGTTTGACTTCAAATCAGACGATTGAGGGTTTGACTCTCCTCGTTGTTGTTTAATTTCATTAGCACAGCTATTTTGGACATGTTCGCAACTTCCCGAGATAAGGCTTTGTTCTTCTTGCTTTGAAAAGCTAGGACATTGTTATAATATTTAATAATCTAAGAGTGCGAGGCCTGAGTAATATTGTGTCTGATTATGCATCACAAGATTGAGGGATAGCGTCTCTTAGTACTTGTTCAATATCACTAGCTTTCCTCATTCGGACAGGTTCGCAATTTTCATGTGTATTGTGGTAAAACAACGTCTGCATGATGTCATATAGGAGTATATGTAACAGGCTGCGTGGCCTAATGGATAAGGAGTCTGACTTCGAATTAGAAGATTGAGGGTTCGAGTCCCTTCGTGGTCGTTTAATTTCATAAACTCAGTTAATTTGGACTTGTTCGCAACTTCCCGAGATAAGGCTTTGTTCTTCTTGCTTTGAAAAGCTAGGACATTGTTATAATATTTAATAATCTAAGAGTGCGAGGCCTGAGTAATATTGTGTCTGATTATGCATCACAAGATTGAGGGATAGCGTCTCTTCGTACTTGTTCAATATCACTAGCTTTCCTCATTCGGACAGGTTCGCAATTTTCATGTCTATTGTGGTAAAACAACGTCTGCATGATGTCATATAAGTGTATATGAAACAGGCTGCGTGGCCTAATGGATAAGGCGTCTGACTTCGAATCAGGAGATTGAGGGTTTGAGTCCCTTCGTGGTCGTTTAATTTCATAAACTCAGTTAATTTGGACTTGTTCGCAACTTCCCGAGATAAGGCTTTGTTCTTCTTGCTTTGAAAAGCTAGGACATTGTTATAATATTTAATAATCTAAGAGTGCGAGGCCTGAGTAATATTGTGTCTGATTATGCATCACAAGATTGAGGGATAGCGTCTCTTCGTACTTGTTCAATATCACTAGCTTTCCTCATTCGGACAGGTTCGCAATTTTCATGTCTATTGTGGTAAAACAACGTCTGCATGATGTCATATAGGTGTATATGAAACAGGCTGCGTGGCCTAATGGATAAGGCGTCTGACTTCGAATCAGAAGATTGAGGGTTTCGAGTCCCTTCGTGGTCATTTAATTTCGTAAACTCAGTTAATTTGGACTTGTTTGCAATTTCCTGAAATAAGTCTTTGTTCTTGTTGCTTTGAAATGCTAGGACATTGTCATGCAACTTCAATGATCTAAGAATGCGAGACCTGTGAAATATTGTGTCTGATTCTGCATCACAAGATTGAGGGATAGCTTCTCTTCGTACTTGTTCAATATAACTAGCTTTCCTCATTCGGACCGGTTCACAATTTTGATGTCTATTGTTGCAAAACAACGTCTGAATGATGTCATATTGGATTATGTGGAGTAGAGTGTGTCGCCTAATGGATAAGCTGTTTGACTTCAAATCAGACGATTGAGGGTTTGACTCTCCTCGTTGTTGTTTAATTTCATTAGCACAGCTATTTTGGACATGTTCGCAACTTCCCGAGATAAGGCTTTGTTCTTCTTGCTTTGAAAAGCTAGGACATTGTTATAATATTTAATAATCTAAGAGTGCGAGGCCTGAGTAATATTGTGTCTGATTATGCATCACAAGATTGAGGGATAGCGTCTCTTAGTACTTGTTCAATATCACTAGCTTTCCTCATTCGGACAGGTTCGCAATTTTCATGTGTATTGTGGTAAAACAACGTCTGCATGATGTCATATAAGGGTATATGAAACAGGCTGCGTGGCCTAATGGATAAGGCGTCTGACTTCGAATCAGAAGATTGAGGGTTCGAGTCCCTTCGTGGTTGTTTAATTTCATAAACTCAGTTAATTTGGACTTGTTCGCAACTTCCCGAGATAAGGCTTTGTTCTTCTTGCTTTGAAAAGCTAGGACATTGTTATAATATTTAATAATCTAAGAGTGCGAGGCCTGAGTAATATTGTGTCTGATTATGCATCACAAGATTGAGGGATAGCGTCTCTTCGTACTTGTTCAATATCACTAGCTTTCCTCATTCGGACAGGTTCGCAATTTTCATGTCTATTGTGGTAAAACAACGTCTGCATGATGTCATATAGGTGTATATGAAACAGGCTGCGTGGCCTAATGGATAAGGCGTCTGACTTCGAATCAGAAGATTGTGGGTTCGAGTCCCTTCGTGGTCATTTAATTTCGTAAACTCAGTTAATTTGGACTTGTTTGCAATTTCCTGAAATAAGTCTTTGTTCTTGTTGCTTTGAAATGCTAGGACATTGTCATGCAACTTCAATGATCTAAGAATGCGAGACCTGTGAAATGTTGTGTCTGATTCTGCATCACAAGATTGAGGGATAGCTTCTATTCGTACTTGTTCAATATAACTAGCTTTCCTCATTCGGACCGGTTCACAATTTTGATATCTATTGTTGCAAAACAACGTCTGAATGATGTCATATTGGATTATGTGGAGTAGAGTGTGTCGCCTAATGGATAAGGTGTTTGACTTCAAATCAGACGATTGAGGGTTTGACTCTCCTCGTTGTTGTTTAATTTCATTAGCACAGCTATTTTGGACATGTTCGCAACTTCCCGAGATAAGGCTTTGTTCTTCTTGCTTTGAAAAGCTAGGACATTGTTATAATATTTAATAATCTAAGAGTGCGAGGCCTGAGTAATATTGTGTCTGATTATGCATCACAAGATTGAGGGATAGCGTCTCTTCGTACTTGTTCAATATCACTAGCTTTCCTCATTCGGACAGGTTCGCAATTTTCATGTCTATTGTGGTAAAACAACGTCTGCATGATGTCATATAGGAGTATATGTAACAGGCTGCGTGGCCTAATGGATAAGGCGTCTGACTTCAAATCAGAAGATTGAGGGTTTGAGTCCCTTCGTGGTTGTTTAATTTCATAAACTCAGTTAATTTGGACTTGTTTGCAATTTCCTGAAATAAGTCTTTGTTCTTGTTGCTTTGAAATGCTAGAACATTGTCATGCAACTTCAATGATCTAAGAATGCGAGACCTGTGAAATATTGTGTCTGATTCTGCATCACAAGATTGAGGGATAGCTTCTCTTCGTACTTGTTCAATATAACTAGCTTTCCTCATTCGGACCGGTTCACAATTTTGATATCTATTGTTGCAAAACAACGTCTGAATGATGTCATATTGGATTATGTGGAGTAGAGTGTGTCGCCTAATGGATAAGGTGTTTGACTTCAAATCAGACGATTGAGGGTTTGACTCTCCTCGTTGTCGTTTAATTTCATTAGCACAGCTATTTTGGACATGTTCGCAACTTCCCGAGATAAGGCTTTGTTCTTCTTGCTTTGAAAAGCTAGGACATTGTTATAATATTTAATAATCTAAGAATGCGAGACCTGAGTAATATTGTGTCTGATTATGCATCACAAGATTGAGGGATAGCTTCTCTTCGTAATTGTTCAATATCACTAGCTTTCCTCATTCGGACAGGTTCGCAATTTTCATGTCTATTGTGGTAAAACAACGTCTGCATGATGTCATATAGGAGTATATTTAACAGGCTGCGTGGCTCAATGGATAAGGCGTCTGACTTCGAATCAGAAGATTGATGTTTCGAGTCCCTTCGTGGTCGTTTAATTTCGTTAATTTGGACTTGTTTGCAATTTCCTGAAATAAGTCTTTGTTCTTGTTGCTTTGAAATGCTAGGACATTGTCATGCAACTTCAATGATCTAAGAATGCGAGACCTGTGAAATATTGTGTCTGATTCTGCATCACAAGATTGAGGGATAGCTTCTCTACGTACTTGTTCAATATAACTAGCTTTCCTCATTCGGACCGGTTCACAATTTTGATGTCTATTGTTGCAAAACAACGTCTGAATGATGTCATATTGGATTATGTGGAGTAGAGTGTGTCGCCTAATGGATAAGGTGTTTGACTTCAAATCAGACGATTGAGGGTTTGACTCTCCTCGTTGTTGTTTAATTTCATTAGCTCAGCTATTCTGGACATGTTCGCAACTTCCCGAGATAAGGCTTTGTTCTTCTTGCTTTGAAAAGCTAGGACATTGTTATAATATTTAATAATCTAAGAATGCGAGACCTGAGTAATATTGTGTCTGATTATGCATCACAAGATTGAGGGATAGCTTCTCTTCGTACTTGTTCAATATCACTAGCTTTCGTCATTCGGACAGGTTCGCAATTTTCATGTCTATTGTGGTAAAACAACGTCTGCATGATGTCATATAGGAGTATATGTAACAGGCTGCGTGGCCTAATAGATAAGGCGTCTGACTTCGAATCAGAAGATTGAGGGTTCGAGTCCCTTCGTGGTCTTTTAATTTCATAAACTCAGTTAATTTGGACTTGTTCGCAACTTCCCGAGATAAGGCATAGTTCTTCTTGCTTTGAAAAGCTAGGACATTGTTATAATATTTAATAATCTAAGAGTGCGAGGCCTGAGTAATATTGTGTCTGATTATGCATCACAAGATTGAGGGATAGCGTCTCTTCGTACTTGTTCAATATCACTAGCTTTACTCATTCGGACAGGTTCGCAATTTTCATGTCTATTGTGGTAAAACAACGTCTGCATGATGTCATATAAGTGTATATGAAACAGGCTGCGTGGCCTAATGGATAAGGTGTCTGACTTCGAATCAGAAGATTGATGTTTCCAGTCCCTTCGTGGTCGTTTAATTTCGTTAATTTGGACTTGTTTGCAATTTCCTGAAATAAGTCTTTGTTCTTGTTGCTTTGAAATGCTAGGACATTGTCATGCAACTTCAATGATCTAAGAATGCGAGACCTGTGAAATATTGTGTCTGATTCTGCATCACAAGATTGAGGGATAGCTTCTCTTCGTACTTGTTCAATATAACTAGCTTTCCTCATTCGGACCGGTTCACAATTTTGATGTCTATTGTTGCAAAACAACGTCTGAATGATGTCATATTGGATTATGTGGAGTAGAGTGTGTCGCCTAATGGATAAGGTGTTTGACTTCAAATCAGACGATTGAGGGTTTGACTCTCCTCGTTGTTGTTTAATTTCATTAGCTCAGCTATTTTGGACATGTTCGCAACTTCCCGAGATAAGGCTTTGTTCTTCTTGCTTTGAAAAGCTAGGACATTGTTATACAATTTAATAATCTAAGAGTGCGAGGCCTGAGTAATATTGTGTCTGATTATGCATCACAAGATTGAGGGATAGCGTCTCTTCATACTTGTTCAATATCACTAGCTTTCCTCATTCGGACAGGTTCGCAATTTTCATGTCTATTGTGGCAAAACAACGTCTGCATGATGTCATATAGGAGTGTATTTAACAGGTTGCGTGGCCTAATGGATAAGGCGTCTGACTTCGAATCAGAAGATTAAGGGTTCGACTCCCTTCGTGGTTGTTTAATTTCATAAACTCAGTTAATTTGGACTTGTTTGCAATTTGCGGAAATAAGTCTTTGTTCTTGTTGCTTTGAAATGCTAGAACATTGTCATGCAACTTCAATGATCTAAGAATGCGAGACCTGTGAAATATTGTGTCTGATTCTGCATCACAAGATTGAGGGATAGCGTCTCTTCGTACTTGTTCAATATAACTAGCTTTCCTCATTCGGACCGGTTCACAATTTTGATATCTATTGTTGCAAAACAACGTCTGAATGATGTCATATTGGATTATGTGGAGTAGAGTGTGTCGCCTAATGGATAAGGTGTTTGACTTCAAATCAGACGATTGAGGGTTTGACTCTCCTCGTTGTTGTTTAATTTCATTAGCACAGCTATTTTGGACATGTTCGCAACTTCCCGAGATAAGGCTTTGTTCTTCTTGCTTTGAAAAGCTAGGACATTGTTATAATATTTAATAATCTAAGAGTGCGAGGCCTGAGTAATATTGTGTCTGATTATGCATCACAAGATTGAGGGATAGCGTCTCTTCGTACTTGTTCAATATCACTAGCTTTCCTCATTCGGACAGGTTCGCAATTTTCATGTCTATTGTGGTAAAACAACGTCTGCATGATGTCATATAGGAGTATATGTAACAGGCTGCGTGGCCTAATGGATAAGGCGTCTGACTTCGAATCAGAAGATTGATGTTTCGAGTCCCTTCGTGGTCGTTTAATTTCGTTAATTTGGACTTGTTTGCAATTTCCTGAAATAAGTCTTTGTTCTTGTTGCTTTGAAATGCTAGAACATTGTCATGCAACTTCAATGATCTAAGAATGCGAGACCTGTGAAATATTGTGTCTGATTCTGCATCACAAGATTGAGGGATAGCTTCTCTTCGTACTTGTTCAATATAACTAGCTTTCCTCATTCGGACCGGTTCACAATTTTGATATCTATTGTTGCAAAACAACGTCTGAATGATGTCATATTGGATTATGTGGAGTAGAGTGTGTCGCCTAATGGATAAGGTGTTTGACTTCAAATCAGACGATTGAGGGTTTGACTCTCCTCGTTGTCGTTTAATTTCATTAGCACAGCTATTTTGGACATGTTCGCAACTTCCCGAGATAAGGCTTTGTTCTTCTTGCTTTGAAAAGCTAGGACATTGTTATAATATTTAATAATCTAAGAATGCGAGACCTGAGTAATATTGTGTCTGATTATGCATCACAAGATTGAGGGATAGCTTCTCTTCGTACTTGTTCAATATCACTAGCTTTCCTCATTCGGACAGGTTCGCAATTTTCATGTCTATTGTGGTAAAACAACGTCTGCATGATGTCATATAGGAGTATATGTAACAGGCTGCGTGGGCTAATGGATAAGGCGTCTGACTTCGAATCAGAAGATTGAGGGTTCGAGTCCCTTCGTGGTCTTTTAATTTCATAAACTCAGTTAATTTGGACTTGTTCGCAACTTCCCGAGATAAGGCTTTGTTCTTCTTGCTTTGAAAAGCTAGGACATTGTTATAATATTTAATAATCTAAGAGTGCGAGGCCTGAGTAATATTGTGTCTGATTATGCATCACAAGATTGAGGGATAGCGTCTCTTCGTACTTGTTCAATATCACTAGCTTTCCTCATTCGGACAGGTTCGCAATTTTCATGTCTATTGTGGTAAAACAACGTCTGCATGATGTCATATAAGTGTATATGAAACAGGCTGCGTGGCCTAATGGATAAGGTGTCTGACTTCGAATCAGAAGATTGATGTTTCGAGTCCCTTCGTGGTCGTTTAATTTCGTTAATTTGGACTTGTTTGCAATTTCCTGAAATAAGTCTTTGTTCTTGTTGCTTTGAAATGCTAGGACATTGTCATGCAACTTCAATGATCTAAGAATGCGAGACCTGTGAAATATTGTGTCTGATTCTGCATCACAAGATTGAGGGATAGCTTCTCTTCGTACTTGTTCAATATAACTAGCTTTCCTCATTCGGACCGGTTCACAATTTTGATGTCTATTGTTGCAAAACAACGTCTGAATGATGTCATATTGGATTATGTGGGGTAGAGTGTGTCGCCTAATGGATAAGGTGTTTGACTTCAAATCAGACGATTGAGGGTTTGACTCTCCTCGTTGTCGTTTAATTTCATTAGCACAGCTATTTTGGACATGTTCGCAACTTCCCGAGATAAGGCTTTGTTCTTCTTGCTTTGAAAAGCTAGGACATTGTTATAATATTTAATAATCTAAGAATGCGAGACCTGAGTAATATTGTGTCTGATTATGCATCACAAGATTGAGGGATAGCTTCTCTTCGTACTTGTTCAATATCACTAGCTTTCCTCATTCGGACAGGTTCGCAATTTTCATGTCTATTGTGGTAAAACAACGTCTGCATGATGTCATATAGGAGTATATGTAACAGGCTGCTTGGCCTAATGGATAAGGCGTCTGACTTCGAATCAGAAGATTGAGGGTTCGAGTCCCTTCGTGGTCTTTTAATTTCATAAACTCAGTTAATTTGGACTTGTTCGCAACTTCCCGAGATAAGGCTTTGTTCTTCTTGCTTTGAAAAGCTAGGACATTGTTATAATATTTAATAATCTAAGAGTGCGAGGCCTGAGTAATATTGTGTCTGATTATGCATCACAAGATTGAGGGATAGCGTCTCTTCGTACTTGTTCAATATCACTAGCTTTCCTCATTCGGACAGGTTCGCAATTTTCATGTCTATTGTGGCAAAACAACGTCTGCATGATGTCATATAGGAGTATATGTAACAGGCTGCTTGGCCTAATGGATAAGGCGTCTGACTTCGAATCAGAAGATTGATGTTTCGAGTCCCTTCGTGGTCGTTTAATTTCGTTAATTTGGACTTGTTTGCAATTTCCTGAAATAAGTCTTTGTTCTTGTTGCTTTGAAATGCTAGAACATTGTCATGCAACTTCAATGATCTAAGAATGCGAGACCTGTGAAATATTGTGTCTGATTCTGCATCACAAGATTGAGGGATAGCTTCTCTTCGTACTTGTTCAATATAACTAGCTTTCCTCATTCGGACCGGTTCACAATTTTGATATCTATTGTTGCAAAACAACGTCTGAATGATGTCATATTGGATTATGTGGAGTAGAGTGTGTCGCCTAATGGATAAGGTGTTTGACTTCAAATCAGACGATTGAGGGTTTGACTCTCCTCGTTGTCGTTTAATTTCATTAGCACAGCTATTTTGGACATGTTCGCAACTTCCCGAGATAAGGCTTTGTTCTTCTTGCTTTGAAAAGCTAGGACATTGTTATAATATTTAATAATCTAAGAATGCGAGACCTGAGTAATATTGTGTCTGATTATGCATCACAAGATTGAGGGATAGCTTCTCTTCGTACTTGTTCAATATCACTAGCTTTCCTCATTCGGACAGGTTCGCAATTTTCATGTCTATTGTGGTAAAACAACGTCTGCATGATGTCATATAGGAGTATATGTAACAGGCTGCGTGGCCTAATGGATAAGGCGTCTGACTTCGAATCAGAAGATTGAGGGTTCGAGTCCCTTCGTGGTCTTTTAATTTCATAAACTCAGTTAATTTGGACTTGTTCGCAACTTCCCGAGATAAGGCTTTGTTCTTCTTGCTTTGAAAAGCTAGGACATTGTTATAATATTTAATAATCTAAGAGTGCGAGGCCTGAGTAATATTGTGTCTGATTATGCATCACAAGATTGAGGGATAGCGTCTCTTCGTACTTGTTCAATATCACTAGCTTTCCTCATTCGGACAGGTTCGCAATTTTCATGTCTATTGTGGTAAAACAACGTCTGCATGATGTCATATAGGAGTATATGTAACAGGCTGCTTGGCCTAATGGATAAGGCGTCTGACTTCGAATCAGAAGATTGAGGGTTCGAGTCCCTTCGTGGTCTTTTAATTTCATAAACTCAGTTAATTTGGACTTGTTCGCAACTTCCCGAGATAAGGCTTTGTTCTTCTTGCTTTGAAAAGCTAGGACATTGTTATAATATTTAATAATCTAAGAGTGCGAGGCCTGAGTAATATTGTGTCTGATTATGCATCACAAGATTGAGGGATAGCGTCTCTTCGTACTTGTTCAATATCACTAGCTTTCCTCATTCGGACAGGTTCGCAATTTTCATGTCTATTGTGGTAAAACAACGTCTGCATGATGTCATATAAGTGTATATGAAACAGGCTGCGTGGCCTAATGGATAAGGTGTCTAACTTCGAATCAGAAGATTGATGTTTCGAGTCCCTTCGTGGTCGTTTAATTTCGTTAATTTGGACTTGTTTGCAATTTCCTGAAATAAGTCTTTGTTCTTGTTGCTTTGAAATGCTAGGACATTGTCATGCAACTTCAATGATCTAAGAATGCGAGACCTGTGAAATATTGTGTCTGATTCTGCATCACAAGATTGAGGGATAGCTTCTCTTCGTACTTGTTCAATATAACTAGCTTTCCTCATTCGGACCGGTTCACAATTTTGATGTCTATTGTTGCAAAACAACGTCTGAATGATGTCATATTGGATTATGTGGGGTAGAGTGTGTCGCCTAATGGATAAGGTGTTTGACTTCAAATCAGACGATTGAGGGTTTGACTCTCCTCGTTGTCGTTTAATTTCATTAGCACAGCTATTTTGGACATGTTCGCAACTTCCCGAGATAAGGCTTTGTTCTTCTTGCTTTGAAAAGCTAGGACATTGTTATAATATTTAATAATCTAAGAATGCGAGACCTGAGTAATATTGTGTCTGATTATGCATCACAAGATTGAGGGATAGCTTCTCTTCGTACTTGTTCAATATCACTAGCTTTCCTCATTCGGACAGGTTCGCAATTTTCATGTCTATTGTGGTAAAACAACGTCTGCATGATGTCATATAGGAGTATATGTAACAGGCTGCTTGGCCTAATGGATAAGGCGTCTGACTTCGAATCAGAAGATTGAGGGTTCGAGTCCCTTCGTGGTCTTTTAATTTCATAAACTCAGTTAATTTGGACTTGTTCGCAACTTCCCGAGATAAGGCTTTGTTCTTCTTGCTTTGAAAAGCTAGGACATTGTTATAATATTTAATAATCTAAGAGTGCGAGGCCTGAGTAATATTGTGTCTGATTATGCATCACAAGATTGAGGGATAGCGTCTCTTCGTACTTGTTCAATATCACTAGCTTTCCTCATTCGGACAGGTTCGCAATTTTCATGTCTATTGTGGTAAAACAACGTCTGCATGATGTCATATAAGTGTATATGAAACAGGCTGCGTGGCCTAATGGATAAGGTGTCTGACTTCGAATCAGAAGATTGATGTTTCGAGTCCCTTCGTGGTCGTTTAATTTCGTTAATTTGGACTTGTTTGCAATTTCCTGAAATAAGTCTTTGTTCTTGTTGCTTTGAAATGCTAGGACATTGTCATGCAACTTCAATGATCTAAGAATGCGAGACCTGTGAAATATTGTGTCTGATTCTGCATCACAAGATTGAGGGATAGCTTCTCTTCGTACTTGTTCAATATAACTAGCTTTCCTCATTCGGACCGGTTCACAATTTTGATGTCTATTGTTGCAAAACAACGTCTGAATGATGTCATATTGGATTATGTGGAGTAGAGTGTGTCGCCTAATGGATAAGGTGTTTGACTTCAAATCAGACGATTGAGGGTTTGACTCTCCTCGTTGTCGTTTAATTTCATTAGCACAGCTATTTTGGACATGTTCGCAACTTCCCGAGATAAGGCTTTGTTCTTCTTGCTTTGAAAAGCTAGGACATTGTTATAATATTTAATAATCTAAGAATGCGAGACCTGAGTAATATTGTGTCTGATTATGCATCACAAGATTGAGGGATAGCTTCTCTTCGTACTTGTTCAATATCACTAGCTTTCCTCATTCGGACAGGTTCGCAATTTTCATGTCTATTGTGGTAAAACAACGTCTGCATGATGTCATATAGGAGTATATGTAACAGGCTGCTTGGCCTAATGGATAAGGCGTCTGACTTCGAATCAGAAGATTGAGGGTTCGAGTCCCTTCGTGGTCTTTTAATTTCATAAACTCAGTTAATTTGGACTTGTTCGCAACTTCCCGAGATAAGGCTTTGTTCTTCTTGCTTTGAAAAGCTAGGACATTGTTATAATATTTAATAATCTAAGAGTGCGAGGCCTGAGTAATATTGTGTCTGATTATGCATCACAAGATTGAGGGATAGCGTCTCTTCGTACTTGTTCAATATCACTAGCTTTCCTCATTCGGACAGGTTCGCAATTTTCATGTCTATTGTGGTAAAACAACGTCTGCATGATGTCATATAAGTGTATATGAAACAGGCTGCGTGGCCTAATGGATAAGGTGTCTGACTTCGAATCAGAAGATTGATGTTTCGAGTCCCTTCGTGGTCGTTTAATTTCGTTAATTTGGACTTGTTTGCAATTTCCTGAAATAAGTCTTTGTTCTTGTTGCTTTGAAATGCTAGGACATTGTCATGCAACTTCAATGATCTAAGAATGCGAGACCTGTGAAATATTGTGTCTGATTCTGCATCACAAGATTGAGGGATAGCTTCTCTTCGTACTTGTTCAATATAACTAGCTTTCCTCATTCGGACCGGTTCACAATTTTGATGTCTATTGTTGCAAAACAACGTCTGAATGATGTCATATTGGATTATGTGGGGTAGAGTGTGTCGCCTAATGGATAAGGTGTTTGACTTCAAATCAGACGATTGAGGGTTTGACTCTCCTCGTTGTCGTTTAATTTCATTAGCACAGCTATTTTGGACATGTTCGCAACTTCCCGAGATAAGGCTTTGTTCTTCTTGCTTTGAAAAGCTAGGACATTGTTATAATATTTAATAATCTAAGAATGCGAGACCTGAGTAATATTGTGTCTGATTATGCATCACAAGATTGAGGGATAGCTTCTCTTCGTACTTGTTCAATATCACTAGCTTTCCTCATTCGGACAGGTTCGCAATTTTCATGTCTATTGTGGTAAAACAACGTCTGCATGATGTCATATAGGAGTATATGTAACAGGCTGCTTGGCCTAATGGATAAGGCGTCTGACTTCGAATCAGAAGATTGAGGGTTCGAGTCCCTTCGTGGTCTTTTAATTTCATAAACTCAGTTAATTTGGACTTGTTCGCAACTTCCCGAGATAAGGCTTTGTTCTTCTTGCTTTGAAAAGCTAGGACATTGTTATAATATTTAATAATCTAAGAGTGCGAGGCCTGAGTAATATTGTGTCTGATTATGCATCACAAGATTGAGGGATAGCGTCTCTTCGTACTTGTTCAATATCACTAGCTTTCCTCATTCGGACAGGTTCGCAATTTTCATGTCTATTGTGGTAAAACAACGTCTGCATGATGTCATATAAGTGTATATGAAACAGGCTGCGTGGCCTAATGGATAAGGTGTCTGACTTCGAATCAGAAGATTGATGTTTCGAGTCCCTTCGTGGTCGTTTAATTTCGTTAATTTGGACTTGTTTGCAATTTCCTGAAATAAGTCTTTGTTCTTGTTGCTTTGAAATGCTAGGACATTGTCATGCAACTTCAATGATCTAAGAATGCGAGACCTGTGAAATATTGTGTCTGATTCTGCATCACAAGATTGAGGGATAGCTTCTCTTCGTACTTGTTCAATATAACTAGCTTTCCTCATTCGGACCGGTTCACAATTTTGATGTCTATTGTTGCAAAACAACGTCTGAATGATGTCATATTGGATTATGTGGAGTAGAGTGTGTCGCCTAATGGATAAGGTGTTTGACTTCAAATCAGACGATTGAGGGTTTGACTCTCCTCGTTGTTGTTTAATTTCATTAGCTCAGCTATTTTGGACATGTTCGCAACTTCCCAAGATAAGGCTTTGTTCTTCTTGCTTTGAAAAGCTAGGACATTGTTATAATATTTAATAATCTAAGAATGCGAGACCTGAGTAATATTGTGTCTGATTATGCATCACAAGATTGAGGGATAGCTTCTCTTCGTACTTGTTCAATATCACTAGCTTTCCTCATTCGGACAGGTTCGCAATTTTCATGTCTATTGTGGTAAAACAACGTCTGCATGATGTCATATAGGAGTATATGTAACAGGCTGCGTGGCCTAATAGATAAGGCGTCTGACTTCGAATCAGAAGATTGAGGGTTCAAGTCCCTTCGTGGTCTTTTAATTTCATAAACTCAGTAAATTTGGACTTGTTCGCAACTCCCCGAGATAAGGCTTTGTTCTTCTTGCTTTGAAAAGCTAGGACATTGTTATAATATTTAATAATCTAAGAGTGCGAGGCCTGAGTAATATTGTGTCTGATTATGCATCACAAGATTGAGGGATAGCGTCTCTTCGTACTTGTTCAATATCACTAGCTTTCCTCATTCGGACAGGTTCGCAATTTTCATGTCTATTGTGGTAAAACAACGTCTGCATGATGTCATATAAGTGTATATGAAACAGGCTGCATGGCCTAATGGATAAGGTGTCTGACTTCGAATCAGAAGATTGATGTTTCGAGTCCCTTCGTGGTCGTTTAATTTCGTTAATTTGGACTTGTTTGCAATTTCCTGAAATAAGTCTTTGTTCTTGTTGCTTTGAAATGCTAGGACATTGTCATGCAACTTCAATGATCTAAGAATGCGAGACCTGTGAAATATTGTGTCTGATTCTGCATCACAAGATTGAGGGATAGCGTCTCTTCGTACTTGTTCAATATAACTAGCTTTCCTCATTCGGACCGGTTCACAATTTTGATATCTATTGTTGCAAAACAACGTCTGAATGATGTCATATTGGATTATGTGGAGTAGAGTGTGTCGCCTAATGGATAAGGTGTTTGACTTCAAATCAGACGATTGAGGGTTTGACTCTCCTCGTTGTCGTTTAATTTCATTAGCACAGCTATTTTGGACATGTTCGCAACTTCCCGAGATAAGGCTTTGTTCTTCTTGCTTTGAAAAGCTAGGACATTGTTATAATATTTAATAATCTAAGAATGCGAGACCTGAGTAATATTGTGTCTGATTATGCATCACAAGATTGAGGGATAGCTTCTCTTCGTACTTGTTCAATATCACTAGCTTTCCTCATTCGGACAGGTTCGCAATTTTCATGTCTATTGTGGTAAAACAACGTCTGCATGATGTCATATAGGAGTATATGTAACAGGCTGCTTGGCCTAATGGATAAGGCGTCTGACTTCGAATCAGAAGATTGAGGGTTCGAGTCCCTTCGTGGTCTTTTAATTTCATAAACTCAGTTAATTTGGACTTGTTCGCAACTTCCCGAGATAAGGCTTTGTTCTTCTTGCTTTGAAAAGCTAGGACATTGTTATAATATTTAATAATCTAAGAGTGCGAGGCCTGAGTAATATTGTGTCTGATTATGCATCACAAGATTGAGGGATAGCGTCTCTTCGTACTTGTTCAATATCACTAGCTTTCCTCATTCGGACAGGTTCGCAATTTTCATGTCTATTGTGGTAAAACAACGTCTGCATGATGTCATATAAGTGTATATGAAACAGGCTGCATGGCCTAATGGATAAGGTGTCTGACTTCGAATCAGAAGATTGATGTTTCGAGTCCCTTCGTGGTCGTTTAATTTCGTTAATTTGGACTTGTTTGCAATTTCCTGAAATAAGTCTTTGTTCTTGTTGCTTTGAAATGCTAGGACATTGTCATGCAACTTCAATGATCTAAGAATGCGAGACCTGTGAAATATTGTGTCTGATTCTGCATCACAAGATTGAGGGATAGCGTCTCTTCGTACTTGTTCAATATAACTAGCTTTCCTCATTCGGACCGGTTCACAATTTTGATATCTATTGTTGCAAAACAACGTCTGAATGATGTCATATTGGATTATGTGGAGTAGAGTGTGTCGCATAATGGATAAGGTGTTTGACTTCAAATCAGAAGATTGAGGGTTTGACTCTCCTCGTTGTTTTTTAATTTCATTAGCACAGCTATTTTGGACATGTTCGCAATTTCCCGAGATAAGGCTTTGTTCTTCTTGCTTTGAAAAGCTAGGACATTGTTATAATATTTAATAATCTAAGAGTGCGAGGCCTGAGTAATATTGTGTCTGATTATGCATCACAAGATTGAGGGATAGCGTCTCTTCATACTTGTTCAATATCACTAGCTTTCCTCATTCGGACAGGTTCGCAATTTTCATGTCTATTGTGGCAAAACAACGTCTGCATGATGTCATATAGGAGTGTATTTAACAGGTTGCGTGGCCTAATGGATAAGGCGTCTGACTTCGAATCACAAGATTAAGGGTTCGAGTCCCTTCGTGGTCGTTTAATTTCATAAACTCAGTTAATTTGGACTTGTTTGCAATTTGCGGAAATAAGTCTTTGTTCTTGTTGCTTTGAAATGCTAGAACATTGTCATGCAACTTCAATGATCTAAGAATGCGAGACCTGTGAAATATTGTGATTCTGCATCACAAGATTGAGGGATAGCGTCTCTTCGTACTTGTTCAATATAACTAGCTTTCCTCATTCGGACCGGTTCACAATTTTGATATCTATTGTTGCAAAACAACGTCTGAATGATGTCATATTGGATTATGTGGAGTAGAGTGTGTCGCCTAATGGATAAGGTGTTTGACTTCAAATCAGACGATTGAGGGTTTGACTCTCCTCGTTGTTGTTTAATTTCATTAGCACAGCTATTTTGGACATGTTCGCAATTTCCCGAGATAAGGCTTTGTTCTTCTTGCTTTGAAAAGCTAGGACATTGTTATAATATTTAATAATCTAAGAGTGCGAGGCATGAGTAATATTGTGTCTGATTATGCATCACAAGATTGAGGGATAGCGTCTCTTCGTACTTGTTCAATATCACTAGCTTTCCTCATTCGGACAGGTTCGCAATTTTCATGTCTATTGTGGTAAAACAACGTCTGCATGATGTCATATAGGAGTATATGTAACAGGCTGCGTGGCCTAATGGATAAGGCGTCTGACTTCGAATCAGAAGATTGAGGGTTCGAGTCCCTTCGTGGTAGTTTAATTTCATAAACTCAGTTAATTTGGACTTGTTCGCAACTTCCCGAGATAAGGCTTTGTTCTTCTTGCTTTGAAAAGCTAGGACATTGTTATAATATTTAATCATCTAAGAGTGCGAGGCATGAGTAATATTGTGTCTGATTATGCATCACAAGATTGAGGGATAGCGTCTCTTCGTACTTGTTCAATATCACTAGCTTTCCTCATTCGGACAGGTTCGCAATTTTCATGTCTATTGTGGTAAAACAACGTCTGCATGATGTCATATAGGTGTAAATGAAACTGGCTGCGTGGTCTAATGGATAAGGCGTCTGTCTTCGAATCAGAAGATTGAGGGTTCGAGTCCCTTCGTGGTCGTTTAATTTCGTAAACTCAGTTAATTTGGACTTGTTTGCAATTTCCTGAAATAAGTCTTTGTTCTTGTTGCTTTGAAATGCTAGGACATTGTCATGCAACTTCAATGATCTAAGAATGCGAGACCTGTGAAATATTGTGTCTGATTCTGCATCACAAGATTGAGGGATAGCTTCTCTTCGTACTTGTTCAATATAACTAGCTTTCCTCATTCGGACCGGTTCACAATTTTGATGTCTATTGTTGCAAAACAACGTCTGAATGATGTCATATTGGATTATGTGGAGTAGAGTGTGTCGCCTAATGGATAAGGTGTTTGACTTCAAATCAGACGATTGAGGGTTTGACTCTCCTCGTTGATGTTTAATTTCATTAGCACAGCTATTTTGGACATGTTCGCAATTTCCCGAGATAAGGCTTTGTTCTTCTTGCTTTGAAAAGCTAGGACATTGTTATAATATTTAATAATCTAAGAATGCGAGACCTGAGTAATATTGTGTCTGATTCTGCATCACAAGATTGAGGGATAGCTTCTCTTCGTACTTGTTCAATATAACTAGCTTTCCTCATTCGGACCGGTTCACAATTTTGATGTCTATTGTTGCAAAACAACGTCTGAATGATGTCATATTGGATTATGTGGAGTAGAGTGTGTCGCCTAATGGATAAGGTGTTTGACTTCAAATCAGACGATTGAGGGTTTGACTCTCCTCGTTGTCGTTTAATTTCATTAGCACAGCTATTTTGGACATGTTCGCAACTTCCCGAGATAAGGCTTTGTTCTTCTTGCTTTGAAAAGCTAGGACATTGTTATAATATTTAATAATCTAAGAATGCGAGACCTGAGTAATATTGTGTCTGATTATGCATCACAAGATTGAGGGATAGCTTCTCTTCGTACTTGTTCAATATCACTAGCTTTCCTCATTCGGACAGGTTCGCAATTTTCATGTCTATTGTGGTAAAACAACGTCTGCATGATGTCATATAGGAGTATATGTAACAGGCTGCTTGGCCTAATGGATAAGGCGTCTGACTTCGAATCAGAAGATTGAGGGTTCGAGTCCCTTCGTGGTCTTTTAATTTCATAAACTCAGTTAATTTGGACTTGTTCGCAACTTCCCGAGATAAGGCTTTGTTCTTCTTGCTTTGAAAAGCTAGGACATTGTTATAATATTTAATAATCTAAGAGTGCGAGGCCTGAGTAATATTGTGTCTGATTATGCATCACAAGATTGAGGGATAGCGTCTCTTCGTACTTGTTCAATATCACTAGCTTTCCTCATTCGGACAGGTTCGCAATTTTCATGTCTATTGTGGTAAAACAACGTCTGCATGATGTCATATAAGTGTATATGAAACAGGCTGCGTGGCCTAATGGATAAGGTGTCTGACTTCGAATCAGAAGATTGATGTTTCGAGTCCCTTCGTGGTCGTTTAATTTCGTTAATTTGGACTTGTTTGCAATTTCCTGAAATAAGTCTTTGTTCTTGTTGCTTTGAAATGCTAGGACATTGTCATGCAACTTCAATGATCTAAGAATGCGAGACCTGTGAAATATTGTGTCTGATTCTGCATCACAAGATTGAGGGATAGCTTCTCTTCGTACTTGTTCAATATAACTAGCTTTCCTCATTCGGACCGGTTCACAATTTTGATGTCTATTGTTGCAAAACAACGTCTGAATGATGTCATATTGGATTATGTGGGGTAGAGTGTGTCGCCTAATGGATAAGGTGTTTGACTTCAAATCAGACGATTGAGGGTTTGACTCTCCTCGTTGTCGTTTAATTTCATTAGCACAGCTATTTTGGACATGTTCGCAACTTCCCGAGATAAGGCTTTGTTCTTCTTGCTTTGAAAAGCTAGGACATTGTTATAATATTTAATAATCTAAGAATGCGAGACCTGAGTAATATTGTGTCTGATTATGCATCACAAGATTGAGGGATAGCTTCTCTTCGTACTTGTTCAATATCACTAGCTTTCCTCATTCGGACAGGTTCGCAATTTTCATGTCTATTGTGGTAAAACAACGTCTGCATGATGTCATATAGGAGTATATGTAACAGGCTGCTTGGCCTAATGGATAAGGCGTCTGACTTCGAATCAGAAGATTGAGGGTTCGAGTCCCTTCGTGGTCTTTTAATTTCATAAACTCAGTTAATTTGGACTTGTTCGCAACTTCCCGAGATAAGGCTTTGTTCTTCTTGCTTTGAAAAGCTAGGACATTGTTATAATATTTAATAATCTAAGAGTGCGAGGCCTGAGTAATATTGTGTCTGATTATGCATCACAAGATTGAGGGATAGCGTCTCTTCGTACTTGTTCAATATCACTAGCTTTCCTCATTCGGACAGGTTCGCAATTTTCATGTCTATTGTGGTAAAACAACGTCTGCATGATGTCATATAAGTGTATATGAAACAGGCTGCGTGGCCTAATGGATAAGGTGTCTGACTTCGAATCAGAAGATTGATGTTTCGAGTCCCTTCGTGGTCGTTTAATTTCGTTAATTTGGACTTGTTTGCAATTTCCTGAAATAAGTCTTTGTTCTTGTTGCTTTGAAATGCTAGGACATTGTCATGCAACTTCAATGATCTAAGAATGCGAGACCTGTGAAATATTGTGTCTGATTCTGCATCACAAGATTGAGGGATAGCTTCTCTTCGTACTTGTTCAATATAACTAGCTTTCCTCATTCGGACCGGTTCACAATTTTGATGTCTATTGTTGCAAAACAACGTCTGAATGATGTCATATTGGATTATGTGGAGTAGAGTGTGTCGCCTAATGGATAAGGTGTTTGACTTCAAATCAGACGATTGAGGGTTTGACTCTCCTCGTTGTTGTTTAATTTCATTAGCTCAGCTATTTTGGACATGTTCGCAACTTCCCAAGATAAGGCTTTGTTCTTCTTGCTTTGAAAAGCTAGGACATTGTTATAATATTTAATAATCTAAGAATGCGAGACCTGAGTAATATTGTGTCTGATTATGCATCACAAGATTGAGGGATAGCTTCTCTTCGTACTTGTTCAATATCACTAGCTTTCCTCATTCGGACAGGTTCGCAATTTTCATGTCTATTGTGGTAAAACAACGTCTGCATGATGTCATATAGGAGTATATGTAACAGGCTGCGTGGCCTAATAGATAAGGCGTCTGACTTCGAATCAGAAGATTGAGGGTTCGAGTCCCTTCGTGGTCTTTTAATTTCATAAACTCAGTAAATTTGGACTTGTTCGCAACTCCCCGAGATAAGGCTTTGTTCTTCTTGCTTTGAAAAGCTAGGACATTGTTATAATATTTAATAATCTAAGAGTGCGAGGCCTGAGTAATATTGTGTCTAATTATGCATCACAAGATTGAGGGATAGCGTCTCTTCGTACTTGTTCAATATCACTAGCTTTCCTCATTCGGACAGGTTCGCAATTTTCATGTCTATTGTGGTAAAACAACGTCTGCATGATGTCATATAAGTGTATATGAAACAGGCTGCATGGCCTAATGGATAAGGTGTCTGACTTCGAATCAGAAGATTGATGTTTCGAGTCCCTTCGTGGTCGTTTAATTTCGTTAATTTGGACTTGTTTGCAATTTCCTGAAATAAGTCTTTGTTCTTGTTGCTTTGAAATGCTAGGACATTGTCATGCAACTTCAATGATCTAAGAATGCGAGACCTGTGAAATATTGTGTCTGATTCTGCATCACAAGATTGAGGGATAGCGTCTCTTCGTACTTGTTCAATATAACTAGCTTTCCTCATTCGGACCGGTTCACAATTTTGATATCTATTGTTGCAAAACAACGTCTGAATGATGTCATATTGGATTATGTGGAGTAGAGTGTGTCGCATAATGGATAAGGTGTTTGACTTCAAATCAGAAGATTGAGGGTTTGACTCTCCTCGTTGTTTTTTAATTTCATTAGCACAGCTATTTTGGACATGTTCGCAATTTCCCGAGATAAGGCTTTGTTCTTCTTGCTTTGAAAAGCTAGGACATTGTTATAATATTTAATAATCTAAGAGTGCGAGGCCTGAGTAATATTGTGTCTGATTATGCATCACAAGATTGAGGGATAGCGTCTCTTCATACTTGTTCAATATCACTAGCTTTCCTCATTCGGACAGGTTCGCAATTTTCATGTCTATTGTGGCAAAACAACGTCTGCATGATGTCATATAGGAGTGTATTTAACAGGTTGCGTGGCCTAATGGATAAGGCGTCTGACTTCGAATCACAAGATTAAGGGTTCGAGTCCCTTCGTGGTCGTTTAATTTCATAAACTCAGTTAATTTGGACTTGTTTGCAATTTGCGGAAATAAGTCTTTGTTCTTGTTGCTTTGAAATGCTAGAACATTGTCATGCAACTTCAATGATCTAAGAATGCGAGACCTGTGAAATATTGTGATTCTGCATCACAAGATTGAGGGATAGCGTCTCTTCGTACTTGTTCAATATAACTAGCTTTCCTCATTCGGACCGGTTCACAATTTTGATATCTATTGTTGCAAAACAACGTCTGAATGATGTCATATTGGATTATGTGGAGTAGAGTGTGTCGCCTAATGGATAAGGTGTTTGACTTCAAATCAGACGATTGAGGGTTTGACTCTCCTCGTTGTTGTTTAATTTCATTAGCACAGCTATTTTGGACATGTTCGCAATTTCCCGAGATAAGGCTTTGTTCTTCTTGCTTTGAAAAGCTAGGACATTGTTATAATATTTAATAATCTAAGAGTGCGAGGCCTGAGTAATATTGTGTCTGATTATGCATCACAAGATTGAGGGATAGCGTCTCTTCGTACTTGTTCAATATCACTAGCTTTCCTCATTCGGACAGGTTCGCAATTTTCATGTCTATTGTGGTAAAACAACGTCTGCATGATGTCATATAGGAGTATATGTAACAGGCTGCGTGGCCTAATGGATAAGGCGTCTGACTTCGAATCAGAAGATTGAGGGTTCGAGTCCCTTCGTGGTAGTTTAATTTCATAAACTCAGTTAATTTGGACTTGTTCGCAACTTCCCGAGATAAGGCTTTGTTCTTCTTGCTTTGAAAAGCTAGGACATTGTTATAATATTTAATAATCTAAGAGTGCGAGGCCTGAGTAATATTGTGTCTGATTATGCATCACAAGATTGAGGGATAGCGTCTCTTCGTACTTGTTCAATATCACTAGCTTTCCTCATTCGGACAGGTTCGCAATTTTCATGTCTATTGTGGTAAAACAACGTCTGCATGATGTCATATAAGTGTATATGAAACAGGCTGCGTGGCCTAATGGATAAGGTGTCTGACTTCGAATCAGAAGATTGATGTTTCGAGTCCCTTCGTGGTTGTTTAATTTCGTTAATTTGGACTTGTTTGCAATTTCCTGAAATAAGTCTTTGTTCTTGTTGCTTTGAAATGCTAGGACATTGTCATGCAACTTCAATGATCTAAGAATGCGAGACCTGTGAAATATTGTGTCTGATTCTGCATCACAAGATTGAGGGATAGCTTCTCTTCGTACTTGTTCAATATAACTAGCTTTCCTCATTCGGACCGGTTCACAATTTTGATGTCTATTGTTGCAAAACAACGTCTGAATGATGTCATATTGGATTATGTGGAGTAGAGTGTGTCGCCTAATGGATAAGGTGTTTGACTTCAAATCAGACGATTGAGGGTTTGACTCTCCTCGTTGTTGTTTAATTTCATTAGCTCAGCTATTTTGGACATGTTCGCAACTTCCCAAGATAAGGCTTTGTTCTTCTTGCTTTGAAAAGCTAGGACATTGTTATAATATTTAATAATCTAAGAATGCGAGACCTGAGTAATATTGTGTCTGATTATGCATCACAAGATTGAGGGATAGCTTCTCTTCGTACTTGTTCAATATCACTAGCTTTCCTCATTCGGACAGGTTCGCAATTTTCATGTCTATTGTGGTAAAACAACGTCTGCATGATGTCATATAGGAGTATATGTAACAGGCTGCGTGGCCTAATAGATAAGGCGTCTGACTTCGAATCAGAAGATTGAGGGTTCGAGTCCCTTCGTGGTCTTTTAATTTCATAAACTCAGTAAATTTGGACTTGTTCGCAACTCCCCGAGATAAGGCTTTGTTCTTCTTGCTTTGAAAAGCTAGGACATTGTTATAATATTTAATAATCTAAGAGTGCGAGGCCTGAGTAATATTGTGTCTGATTATGCATCACAAGATTGAGGGATAGCGTCTCTTCGTACTTGTTCAATATCACTAGCTTTCCTCATTCGGACAGGTTCGCAATTTTCATGTCTATTGTGGTAAAACAACGTCTGCATGATGTCATATAAGTGTATATGAAACAGGCTGCATGGCCTAATGGATAAGGTGTCTGACTTCGAATCAGAAGATTGATGTTTCGAGTCCCTTCGTGGTCGTTTAATTTCGTTAATTTGGACTTGTTTGCAATTTCCTGAAATAAGTCTTTGTTCTTGTTGCTTTGAAATGCTAGGACATTGTCATGCAACTTCAATGATCTAAGAATGCGAGACCTGTGAAATATTGTGATTCTGCATCACAAGATTGAGGGATAGCGTCTCTTCGTACTTGTTCAATATAACTAGCTTTCCTCATTCGGACCGGTTCACAATTTTGATATCTATTGTTGCAAAACAACGTCTGAATGATGTCATATTGGATTATGTGGAGTAGAGTGTGTCGCCTAATGGATAAGGTGTTTGACTTCAAATCAGACGATTGAGGGTTTGACTCTCCTCGTTGTTGTTTAATTTCATTAGCACAGCTATTTTGGACATGTTCGCAATTTCCCGAGATAAGGCTTTGTTCTTCTTGCTTTGAAAAGCTAGGACATTGTTATAATATTTAATAATCTAAGAGTGCGAGGCCTGAGTAATATTGTGTCTGATTATGCATCACAAGATTGAGGGATAGCGTCTCTTCGTACTTGTTCAATATCACTAGCTTTCCTCATTCGGACAGGTTCGCAATTTTCATGTCTATTGTGGTAAAACAACGTCTGCATGATGTCATATATGAGTATATGTAACAGGCTGCGTGGCCTAATGGATAAGGCGTCTGACTTCGAATCAGAAGATTGAGGGTTCGAGTCCCTTCGTGGTAGTTTATTTTCATAAACTCAGTTAATTTGGACTTGTTCGCAACTTCCCGAGATAAGGCTTTGTTCTTCTTGCTTTGAAAAGCTAGGACATTGTTATAATATTTAATCATCTAAGAGTGCGAGGCCTGAGTAATATTGTGTCTGATTATGCATCACAAGATTGAGGGATAGCGTCTCTTCGTACTTGTTCAATATCACTAGCTTTCCTCATTCGGACAGGTTCGCAATTTTCATGTCTATTGTGGTAAAACAACGTCTGCATGATGTCATATAGGTGTAAATGAAACAGGCTGCGTGGTCTAATGGATAAGGCGTCTGTCTTCGAATCAGAAGATTGAGGGTTCGAGTCCCTTCGTGGTCGTTTAATTTCGTAAACTCAGTTAATTTGGACTTGTTTGCAATTTCCTGAAATAAGTCTTTGTTCTTGTTGCTTTGAAATGCTAGGACATTGTCATGCAACTTCAATGATCTAAGAATGCGAGACCTGTGAAATATTGTGTCTGATTCTGCATCACAAGATTGAGGGATAGCTTCTCTTCGTACTTGTTCAATATAACTAGCTTTCCTCATTCGGACCGGTTCACAATTTTGATGTCTATTGTTGCAAAACAACGTCTGAATGATGTCATATTGGATTATGTGGAGTAGAGTGTGTCGCCTAATGGATAAGGTGTTTGACTTCAAATCAGACGATTGAGGGTTTGACTCTCCTCGTTGATGTTTAATTTCATTAGCACAGCTATTTTGGACATGTTCGCAATTTCCCGAGATAAGGCTTTGTTCTTCTTGCTTTGAAAAGCTAGGACATTGTTATAATATTTAATAATCTAAGAGTGCGAGGCCTGAGTAATATTGTGTCTGATTATGCATCACAAGATTGAGGGATAGCGTCTCTTCGTACTTGTTCAATATCACTAGCTTTCCTCATTCGGACAGGTTCGCAATTTTCATGTCTATTGTGGTAAAACAACGTCTGCATGATGTCATATAAGTGTATATGAAACAGGCTGCGTGGCCTAATGGATAAGGTGTCTGACTTCGAATCAGAAGATTGATGTTTCGAGTCCCTTCGTGGTTGTTTAATTTCGTTAATTTGGACTTGTTTGCAATTTCCTGAAATAAGTCTTTGTTCTTGTTGCTTTGAAATGCTAGAACATTGTCATGCAACTTCAATGATCTAAGAATGCGAGACCTGTGAAATATTGTGTCTGATTCTGCATCACAAGATTGAGGGATAGCTTCTCTTCGTACTTGTTCAATATAACTAGCTTTCCTCATTCGGACCGGTTCACAATTTTGATGTCTATTGTTGCAAAACAACGTCTGAATGATGTCATATTGGATTATGTGGAGTAGAGTGTGTCGCCTAATGGATAAGGTGTTTGACTTCAAATCAGACGATTGAGGGTTTGACTCTCCTCGTTGATGTTTAATTTCATTAGCACAGCTATTTTGGACATGTTCGCAATTTCCCGAGATAAGGCTTTGTTCTTCTTGCTTTGAAAAGCTAGGACATTGTTATAATATTTAATAATCTAAGAGTGCGAGGCCTGAGTAATATTGTGTCTGATTATGCATCACAAGATTGAGGGATAGCGTCTCTTCGTACTTGTTCAATATCACTAGCTTTCCTCATTCGGACAGGTTCGCAATTTTCATGTCTATTGTGGTAAAACAACGTCTGCATGATGTCATATAGGAGTATATGTAACAGGCTGCGTGGCCTAATGGATAAGGCGTCTGACTTCGAATCAGAAGATTGAGGGTTCGAGTCCCTTCGTGGTAGTTTAATTTCATAAACTCAGTTAATTTGGACTTGTTCGCAACTTCCCGAGATAAGGCTTTGTTCTTCTTGCTTTGAAAAGCTAGGACATTGTTATAATATTTAATCATCTAAGAGTGCGAGGCCTGAGTAATATTGTGTCTGATTATGCATCACAAGATTGAGGGATAGCGTCTCTTCGTACATGTTCAATATCACTAGCTTTCCTCATTCGGACAGGTTCGCAATTTTCATGTCTATTGTGGTAAAACAACGTCTGCATGATGTCATATAGGTGTAAATGAAACAGGCTGCGTGGTCTAATGGATAAGGCGTCTGACTTCGAATCAGAAGATTGAGGGTTCGAGTCCCTTCGTGGTCGTTTAATTTCGTAAACTCAGTTAATTTGGACTTGTTTGCAATTTCCTGAAATAAGTCTTTGTTCTTGTTGCTTTGAAATGCTAGGACATTGTCATGCAACTTCAATGATCTAAGAATGCGAGACCTGTGAAATATTGTGTCTGATTCTGCATCACAAGATTGAGGGATAGCTTCTCTTCGTACTTGTTCAATATAACTAGCTTTCCTCATTCGGACCGGTTCACAATTTTGATGTCTATTGTTGCAAAACAACGTCTGAATGATGTCATATTGGATTATGTGGAGTAGAGTGTGTCGCCTAATGGATAAGGTGTTTGACTTCAAATCAGACGATTGAGGGTTTGACTCTCCTCATTGATGTTTAATTTCATTAGCACAGCTATTTTGGACATGTTCGCAACTTCCCGAGATAAGGCTTTGTTCTTCTTGCTTTGAAAAGCTAGGACATTGTCATAATATTTAATAATCTAAGAGTGCGAGGCCTGAGTAATATTGTGTCTGATTATGCATCACAAGATTGAGGGATAGCGTCTCTTCGTACTTGTTCAATATCACTAGCTTTCCTCATTCGGACAGGTTCGCAATTTTCATGTCTATTGTGGTAAAACAACGTCTGCATGATGTCATATAAGTGTATAATAAACAGGCTGCGTGGCCTGATGGATAAGGTGTCTGACTTCGAATCAGAAGATTGAGGGTTCGAGTCCCTTCGTGGTCGTTTAATTTCATAAACTCAGTTAATTTGGACTTGTTCGCAACTTCCCGAGATAAGGCTTTGTTCTTCTTGCTTTGAAAAGCTAGGACATTGTTATAATATTTAATAATCTAAGAGTGCGAGGCCTGAGTAATATTGTGTCTGATTATGCATCACAAGATTGAGGGATAGCGTCTCTTCGTACTTGTTCAATATCACTAGCTTTCCTCATTCGGACAGGTTCGCAATTTTCATGTCTATTGTGGTAAAACAACGTCTGCATGATGTCATATAGGAATATATGTAACAGGCTGCGTGGCCTAATGGATAAGGCGTCTGACTTCGAATCAGAAGATTGAGGGTTCGAGTCCCTTCGTGGTCGTTTAATTTCATAAACTCAGTTAATTTGGACTTGTTTGCAATTTCCTGAAATAAGTCTTTGTTCTTGTTGCTTTGAAATGCTAGAACATTGTCATGCAACTTCAATGATCTAAGAATGCGAGACCTGTGAAATATTGTGTCTGATTCTGCATCACAAGATTGAGGGATAGCTTCTCTTCGTACTTGTTCAATATAACTAGCTTTCCTCATTCGGACCGGTTCACAATTTTGATATCTATTGTTGCAAAACAACGTCTGAATGATGTCATATTGGATTATGTGGAGTAGAGTGTGTCGCCTAATGGATAAGGTGTTTGACTTCAAATCAGACGATTGAGGGTTTGACTCTCCTCGTTGTCGTTTAATTTCATTAGCACAGCTATTTTGGACATGTTCGCAACTTCCCGAGATAAGGCTTTGTTCTTCTTGCTTTGAAAAGCTAGGACATTGTTATAATATTTAATAATCTAAGAGTGCGAGGCCTGAGTAATATTGTGTCTGATTATGCATCACAAGATTGAGGGATAGCGTCTCTTCGTACTTGTTCAATATCACTAGCTTTCCTCATTCGGAAAGGTTCGCAATTTTCATGTCTATTGTGGTAAAACAACGTCTGCATGATGTCATATAGGTGTATAAGAAACAGGCTGCGTGGCCTAATGGATAAGGCGTCTGACTTCGAATCAGAAGATTGAGGGTTCGAGTCCCTTCGTGGTCATTTAATTTCGTAAACTCAGTTAATTTGGAATTGTTTGCAATTTCCTGAAATAAGTCTTTGTTCTTGTTGCTTTGAAATGCTAGGACATTGTCATGCAACTTCAATGATCTAAGAATGCGAGACCTGTGAAATATTGTGTCTGATTCTGCATCACAAGATTGAGGGATAGCTTCTCTTCGTACTTGTTCAATATAACTAGCTTTCCTCATTCGGACCGGTTCACAATTTTGATATCTATTGTTGCAAAACAACGTCTGAATGATGTCATATTGGATTATGTGGAGTAGAGTGTGTCGCCTAATGGATAAGGTGTTTGACTTCAAATCAGACGATTGAGGGTTTGACTCTCCTCGTTGTTGTTTAATTTCATTACCACAGCTATTTTGGACATGTTCGCAACTTCCCGAGATAAGGCTTTGTTCTTCTTGCTTTGAAAAGCTAGGACATTGTTATAATATTTAATAATCTAAGAGTGCGAGGCCTGAGTAATATTGTGTCTGATTATGCATCACAAGATTGAGGGATAGCGTCTCTTCGTACTTGTTCAATATCACTAGCTTTCCTCATTCGGACAGGTTCGCAATTTTCATGTCTATTGTGGTAAAACAACGTCTGCATGATGTCATATAGGAATATATGTAACAGGCTGCGTGGCCTAATGGATAAGGCGTCTGACTTCGAATCAGAAGATTGAGGGTTCGAGTCCCTTCGTGGTCGTTTAATTTCATAAACTCAGTTAATTTGGACTTGTTTGCAATTTCCTGAAATAAGTCTTTGTTCTTGTTGCTTTGAAATGCTAGAACATTGTCATGCAACTTCAATGATCTAAGAATGCGAGACCTGTGAAATATTGTGTCTGATTCTGCATCACAAGATTGAGGGATAGCTTCTCTTCGTACTTGTTCAATATAACTAGCTTTCCTCATTCGGACCGGTTCACAATTTTGATATCTATTGTTGCAAAACAACGTCTGAATGATGTCATATTGGATTATGTGGAGTAGAGTGTGTCGCCTAATGGATAAGGTGTTTGACTTCAAATCAGACGATTGAGGGTTTGACTCTCCTCGTTGTCGTTTAATTTCATTAGCACAGCTATTTTGGACATGTTCGCAACTTCCCGAGATAAGGCTTTGTTCTTCTTGCTTTGAAAAGCTAGGACATTGTTATAATATTTAATAATCTAAGAGTGCGAGGCCTGAGTAATATTGTGTCTGATTATGCATCACAAGATTGAGGGATAGCTTCTCTTCGTACTTGTTCAATATCACTAGCTTTCCTCATTCGGACAGGTTCGCAATTTTCATGTCTATTGTGGCAAAACAACGTCTGCATGATGTCATATAGGAGTATATGTAACAGGTTGCGTGGCCTAATGGATAAGGCGTCTGACTTCGAATCAGAAGATTGAGGGTTCGAGTCACTTCGTGGTCGTTTAATTTCATAAACTCAGTTAATTTGGACTTGTTTGCAATTTGCGGAAATAAGTCTTTGTTCTTGTTGCTTTGAAATGCTAGAACATTGTCATGCAACTTCAATGATCTAAGAATGCGAGACCTGTGAAATATTGTGTCTGATTCTGCATCACAAGATTGAGGGATAGCTTCTCTTCGTACTTGTTCAATATAACTAGCTTTCCTCATTCGGACCGGTTCACAATTTTGATATCTATTGTTGCAAAACAACGTCTGAATGATGTCATATTGGATTATGTGGAGTAGAGTGTGTCGCCTAATGGATAAGGTGTTTGACTTCAAATCAGACGATTGAGGGTTTGACTCTCCTCGTTGTCGTTTAATTTCATTAGCACAGCTATTTTGGACATGTTCATAACTTCCCGAGATAAGGCTTTGTTCTTCTTGCTTTGAAAAGCTAGGACATTGTTATAATATTTAATAATCTAAGAGTGCGAGGCCTGAGTAATATTGTGTCTGATTATGCATCACAAGATTGAGGGATAGCGTCTCTTCGTACTTGTTCAATATCACTAGCTTTCCTCATTCGGACAGGTTCGCAATTTTCATGTCTATTGTGGTAAAACAACGTCTGCATGATGTCATATAAGTGTATATGTAACAGGCTGCGTGCCCTAATGGATAAGGTGTTTGACTTCAAATCAGAAGATTGAGGGTTTGACTCTCCTCGTTGTTGTTTAATTTCATTAGCACAGCTATTTTGGACATGTTCGCAATTTCCCGAGATAAGGCTTTGTTCTTCTTGCTTTGAAAAGCTAGGACATTGTTATAATATTTAATAATCTAAGAGTGCGAGGCCTGAGTAATATTGTGTCTGATTATGCATCACAAGATTGAGGGATAGCGTCTCTTCGTACTTGTTCAATATCACTAGCTTTCCTCATTCGGACAGGTTCGCAATTTTCATGTCTATTGTGGTAAAACAACGTCTGCATGATGTCATATAAGTGTATATGAAACAGGCTGCGTGGCCTAATGGATAAGGTGTCTGACTTCGAATCAGAAGATTGATGTTTCGAGTCCCTTCGTGGTTGTTTAATTTCGTTAATTTGGACTTGTTTGCAATTTCCTGAAATAAGTCTTTGTTCTTGTTGCTTTGAAATGCTAGGACATTGTCATGCAACTTCAATGATCTAAGAATGCGAGACCTGTGAAATATTGTGTCTGATTCTGCATCACAAGATTGAGGGATAGCGTCTCTTCGTACTTGTTCAATATAACTAGCTTTCCTCATTCGGACCGGTTCACAATTTTGATGTCTATTGTTGCAAAACAACGTCTGAATGATGTCATATTGGATTATGTGGAGTAGAGTGTGTCGCCTAATGGATAAGGTGTTTGACTTCAAATCAGACGATTGAGGGTTTGACTCTCCTCGTTGTTGTTTAATTTCATTAGCTCAGCTATTTTGGACATGTTCGCAACTTCCCGAGATAAGGCTTTGTTCTTCTTGCTTTGAAAAGCTAGGACATTGTTATAATATTTAATAATCTAAGAGTGCGAGGCCTGAGTAATATTGTGTCTGATTATGCATCACAAGATTGAGGGATAGCGTCTCTTCGTACTTGTTCAATATCACTAGCTTTCCTCATTCGGACAGGTTCGCAATTTTCATGTCTATTGTGGTAAAACAACGTCTGCATGATGTCATATAAGTGTATATGAAACAGGCTGCGTGGCCTAATGGATAAGGTGTCTGACTTCGAATCAGAAGATTGATGTTTCGAGTCCCTTCGTGGTTGTTTAATTTCGTTAATTTGGACTTGTTTGCAATTTCCTGAAATAAGTCTTTGTTCTTGTTGCTTTGAAATGCTAGGACATTGTCATGCAACTTCAATGATCTAAGAATGCGAGACCTGTGAAATATTGTGTCTGATTCTGCATCACAAGATTGAGGGATAGCGTCTCTTCGTACTTGTTCAATATAACTAGCTTTCCTCATTCGGACCGGTTCACAATTTTGATGTCTATTGTTGCAAAACAACGTCTGAATGATGTCATATTGGATTATGTGGAGTAGAGTGTGTCGCCTAATGGATAAGGTGTTTGACTTCAAATCAGACGATTGAGGGTTTGACTCTCCTCGTTGTTGTTTAATTTCATTAGCTCAGCTATTTTGGACATGTTCGCAACTTCCCGAGATAAGGCTTTGTTCTTCTTGCTTTGAAAAGCTAGGACATTGTTATAATATTTAATAATCTAAGAGTGCGAGGCCTGAGTAATATTGTGTCTGATTATGCATCACAAGATTGAGGGATAGCGTCTCTTCGTACTTGTTCAATATCACTAGCTTTCCTCATTCGGACAGGTTCGCAATTTTCATGTCTATTGTGGTAAAACAACGTCTGCATGATGTCATATAAGTGTATATGAAACAGGCTGCGTGGCCTAATGGATAAGGCGTCTGACTTCGAATCAGAAGATTGAGGGTTCGAGTCCCTTCTTGGTCGTTTAATTTCATAAACTCAGTTAATTTGGACTTGTTTGCAATTTGCGGAAATAAGTCTTTGTTCTTGTTGCTTTGAAATGCTAGAACATTGTCATGCAACTTCAATGATCTAAGAATGCGAGACCTGTGAAATATTGTGTCTGATTCTGCATCACAAGATTGAGGGATAGCGTCTCTTCGTACTTGTTCAATATAACTAGCTTTCCTCATTCGGACCGGTTCACAATTTTGATGTCTATTGTTGCAAAACAACGTCTGAATGATGTCATATTGGATTATGTGGAGTAGAGTGTGTCGCCTAATGGATAAGGTGTTTGACTTCAAATCAGACGATTGAGGGTTTGACTCTCCTCGTTGTTGTTTAATTTCAATTGCACAGCTATTTTGGACATGTTCACAACTTCCCGAGATAAGGCTTTGTTCTTCTTGCTTTGAAAAGCTAGGACATTGTTATAATATTTAATAATCTAAGAGTGCGAGGCCTGAGTAATATTGTGTCTGATTATGCATCACAAGATTGAGGGATAGCGTCTCTTCGTACTTGTTCAATATCACTAGCTTTCCTCATTCGGACAGGTTCGCAATTTTCATGTCTATTGTGGTAAAACAACGTCTGCATGATGTCATATAAGTGTAAATGAAAGAGGTTGCGTGGCCTAATGGATAAGGCGTCTGACTTCGATTCAGAGGATTGAGTGTTCGAGTCCCTTCTTGGTCGTTTAATTTCGTAAACTCAGTTAATTTGGACTTGTTTGCAATTTCCTGAAATAAGTCTTTGTTCTTGTTGCTTTGAAATGCTAGGACATTGTCATGCAACTTCAATGATCTAAGAATGCGAGACCTGTGAAATATTGTGTCTGATTCTGCATCACAAGATTGAGGGATAGCTTCTCTTCGTACTTGTTCAATATAACTAGCTTTCCTCATTCGGACCGGTTCACAATTTTGATGTCTATTGTTGCAAAACAACGTCTGAATGATGTCATATTGGATTATGTGGACTAGAGTGTGTCGCCTAATGGATAAGGTGTTTGACTTCAAATCAGAAGATTGAGGGTTTGACTCTCCTCGTTGTTGTTTAATTTCATTAGCACAGCTATTTTGGACATGTTCGCAATTTCCCGAGATAAGGCTTTGTTCTTCTTGCTTTGAAAAGCTAGGACATTGTTATAATATTTAATAATCTAAGAGTGCGAGGCCTGAGTAATATTGTGTCTGATTATGCATCACAAGATTGAGGGATAGCGTCTCTTCGTACTTGTTCAATATCACTAGCTTTCCTCATTCGGACAGGTTCGCAATTTTCATGTCTATTGTGGAAAAACAACGTCTGCATGATGTCATATAGGTGTAAATGAATCAGGCTGCGTGGCCTAATGGATAAGGCGTCTGACTTAGAATCAGAAGATTGAGGGTTCGAGTCCCTTCGTGGTCGTTTAATTTCGTAAACTCAGTTAATTTGGACTTGTTTGCAATTTCCTGAAATAAGTCTTTGTTCTTGTTGCTTTGAAATGCTAGGACATTGTCATGCAACTTCAATGATCTAAGAATGCGAGACCTGTGAAATATTGTGTCTGATTCTGCATCACAAGATTGAGGGATAGCTTCTCTTCGTACTTGTTCAATATAACTAGCTTTCCTCATTCGGACCGGTTCACAATTTTGATGTCTATTGTTGCAAAACAACGTCTGAATGATGTCATATTGGATTATGTGGAGTAGAGTGTGTCGCCTAATGGATAAGGTGTTTGACTTCAAATCAGACGATTGAGGGTTTGACTCTCCTCGTTGTTGTTTAATTTCAATTGCACAGCTATTTTGGACATGTTCACAACTTCCCGAGATAAGGCTTTGTTCTTCTTGCTTTGAAAAGCTAGGACATTGTTATAATATTTAATAATCTAAGAGTGCGAGGCCTGAGTAATATTGTGTCTGATTATGCATCACAAGATTGAGGGATAGCGTCTCTTCGTACTTGTTCAATATCACTAGCTTTCCTCATTCGGACAGGTTCGCAATTTTCATGTCTATTGTGGTAAAACAACGTCTGCATGATGTCATATAAGTGTAAATGAAAGAGGTTGCGTGGCCTAATGGATAAGGCGTCTGACTTCGATTCAGAGGATTGAGTGTTCGAGTCCCTTCTTGGTCGTTTAATTTCGTAAACTCAGTTAATTTGGACTTGTTTGCAATTTCCTGAAATAAGTCTTTGTTCTTGTTGCTTTGAAATGCTAGGACATTGTCATGCAACTTCAATGATCTAAGAATGCGAGACCTGTGAAATATTGTGTCTGATTCTGCATCACAAGATTGAGGGATAGCTTCTCTTCGTACTTGTTCAATATAACTAGCTTTCCTCATTCGGACCGGTTCACAATTTTGATGTCTATTGTTGCAAAACAACGTCTGAATGATGTCATATTGGATTATGTGGACTAGAGTGTGTCGCCTAATGGATAAGGTGTTTGACTTCAAATCAGAAGATTGAGGGTTTGACTCTCCTCGTTGTTGTTTAATTTCATTAGCACAGCTATTTTGGACATGTTCGCAATTTCCCGAGATAAGGCTTTGTTCTTCTTGCTTTGAAAAGCTAGGACATTGTTATAATATTTAATAATCTAAGAGTGCGAGGCCTGAGTAATATTGTGTCTGATTATGCATCACAAGATTGAGGGATAGCGTCTCTTCGTACTTGTTCAATATCACTAGCTTTCCTCATTCGGACAGGTTCGCAATTTTCATGTCTATTGTGTTAAAACAACGTCTGCATGATGTTATATAGGTGTATATGAAACAGGCTGCGTGGCCTAATGGATAAGGCGTCTGACTTCGAATCAGAAGATTGAGGGTTCGAGTCCCTTCGTGGTCATTTAATTTCGTAAACTCAGTTAATTTGGACTTGTTTGCAATTTCCTGAAATAAGTCTTTGTTCTTGTTGCTTTGAAATGCTAGGACATTGTCATGCAACTTCAATGATCTAAGAATGCGAGACCTGTGAAATATTGTGTCTGATTCTGCATCACAAGATTGAGGGATAGCTTCTCTTCGTACTTGTTCAATATAACTAGCTTTCCTCATTCGGACCGGTTCACAATTTTGATGTCTATTGTTGCAAAACAACGTCTGAATGATGTCATATTGGATTATGTGGAGTAGAGTGTGTCGCCTAATGGATAAGGTGTTTGACTTCAAATCAGACGATTGAGGGTTTGACTCTCCTCGTTGTTGTTTAATTTCATTAGCACAGCTATTTTGGACATGTTCGCAACTTCCCGAGATAAGGCTTTGTTCTTCTTGCTTTGAAAAGCTAGGACATTGTTATAATATTTAATAATCTAAGAGTGCGAGGCCTGAGTAATATTGTGTCTGATTATGCATCACAAGATTGAGGGATAGCGTCTCTTCGTACTTGTTCAATATCACTAGCTTTCCTAATTCGGACAGGTTCGCAATTTTCATGTCTATTGTGGCAAAACAACGTCTGCATGATGTCATATAGGAGTATATGTAACAGGTTGCGTGGCCTAATGGATAAGGCGTCTGACTTTGAATCAGAAGATTAAGGTTTCGAGTCCCTTCGTGGTCGTTTAATTTCATAAACTCAGTTAATTTGGACTTGTTTGCAATTTGCGGAAATAAGTCTTTGTTCTTGTTGCTTTGAAATGCTAGAACATTGTCATGCAACTTCAATGATCTAAGAATGCGAGACCTGTGAAATATTGTGTCTGATTCTGCATCACAAGATTGAGGGATAGCGTCTCTTCGTACTTGTTCAATATAACTAGCTTTCCTCATCCGGACCGGTTCACAATTTTGATGTCTATTGTTGCAAAACAAGGTCTGAATGATGTCATATTGGATTATGTGGAGTAGAGTGTGTCGCCTAATGGATAAGGTGTTTGACTTCAAATCAGACGATTGAGGGTTTGACTCTCCTCGTTGTTGTTTAATTTCAATTGCACAGCTATTTTGGACATGTTCGCAACTTCCCGAAATAAGGCTTTGTTCTTCTTGCTTTGAAAAGCTAGGACATTGTTATAATATTTAATAATCTAAGAGTGCGAGGCCTGAGTAATATTGTGTCTGATTATACATCACAAGATTGAGGGATAGCGTCTCTTCGTACTTGTTCAATATCACTAGCTTTCCTCATTCGGACAGGTTCGCAATTTTCATGTCTATTGTGGTAAAACAACGTCTGCATGATGTCATATAGGTGTAAATGGAAGAGGCTGCGTGGCCTAATGGATAAGGCGTCTGACTTCGATTCAGAGGATTGAGTGTTCGAGTCCCTTCTTGGTCGTTTAATTTCGTAAACTCAGTTAATTTGGACCTGTTTGCAATTTCCTGAAATAAGTCTTTGTTCTTGTTGCTTTGAAATGCTAGGACATTGTCATGCAACTTCAATGATCTAAGAATGCGAGACCTGTGAAATATTGTGTCTGATTCTGCATCACAAGATTGAGGGATAGCTTCTCTTCGTGCTTGTTCAATATAACTAGCTTTCCTCATTCGGACCGGTTCACAATTTTGATGTCTATTGTTGCAAAACAACGTCTGAATGATGTCATATTGGATTATGTGGAGTAGAGTGTGTCGCCTAATGGATAAGGTGTTTGACTTCAAATCAGACGATTGAGGGTTTGACTCTCCTCGTTGTTGTTTAATTTCATTAGCACAGCTATTTTGGACATGTTCGCAACTTCCCGAGATAAGGCTTTGTTCTTCTTGCTTTGAAAAGCTAGGACATTGTTATAATATTTAATAATCTAAGAGTGCGAGGCCTGAGTAATATTGTGTCTGATTATGCATCACAAGATTGAGGGATAGCGTCTCTTCGTACTTGTTCAATATCACTAGCTTTCCTAATTCGGACAGGTTCGCAATTTTCATGTCTATTGTGGCAAAACAACGTCTGCATGATGTCATATAGGAGTATATGTAACAGGTTGCGTGGCCTAATGGATAAGGTGTCTGACTTCGAATCAGAAGATTAAGGGTTCGAGTCCCTTCGTGGTCGTTTAATTTCATAAACTCAGTTAATTTGGACTTGTTTGCAATTTGCGGAAATAAGTCTTTGTTCTTGTTGCTTTGAAATGCTAGAACATTGTCATGCAACTTCAATGATCTAAGAATGCGAGACCTGTGAAATATTGTGTCTGATTCTGCATCACAAGATTGAGGGATAGCGTCTCTTCGTACTTGTTCAATATAACTAGCTTTCCTCATTCGGACCGGTTCACAATTTTGATGTCTATTGTTGCAAAACAACGTCTGAATGATGTCATATTGGATTATGTGGAGTAGAGTGTGTCGCCTAATGGATAAGGTGTTTGACTTCAAATCAGACGATTGAGGGTTTGACTCTCCTCGTTGTTGTTTAATTTCAATTGCACAGCTATTTTGGACATGTTCGCAACTTCCCGAGATAAGGCTTTGTTCTTCTTGCTTTGAAAAGCTAGGACATTGTTATAATATTTAATAATCTAAGAGTGCGAGGCCTGAGTAATATTGTGTCTGATTATGCATCACAAGATTGAGGGATAGCGTCTCTTCGTACTTGTTCAATATCACTAGCTTTCCTAATTCGGACAGGTTCGCAATTTTCATGTCTATTGTGGCAAAACAACGTCTGCATGATGTCATATAGGAGTATATGTAACAGGTTGCGTGGCCTAATGGATAAGGCGTCTGACTTTGAATCAGAAGATTAAGGTTTCGAGTCCCTTCGTGGTCGTTTAATTTCATAAACTCAGTTAATTTGGACTTGTTTGCAATTTGCGGAAATAAGTCTTTGTTCTTGTTGCTTTGAAATGCTAGAACATTGTCATGCAACTTCAATGATCTAAGAATGCGAGACCTGTGAAATATTGTGTCTGATTCTGCATCACAAGATTGAGGGATAGCGTCTCTTCGTACTTGTTCAATATAACTAGCTTTCCTCATTCGGACCGGTTCACAATTTTGATGTCTATTGTTGCAAAACAAGGTCTGAATGATGTCATATTGGATTATGTGGAGTAGAGTGTGTCGCCTAATGGATAAGGTGTTTGACTTCAAATCAGACGATTGAGGGTTTGACTCTCCTCGTTGTGGTTTAATTTCAATTGCACAGCTATTTTGGACATGTTCGCAACTTCCCGAGATAAGGCTTTGTTCTTCTTGCTTTGAAAAGCTAGGACATTGTTATAATATTTAATAATCTAAGAGTGCGAGGCCTGAGTAATATTGTGTCTGATTATACATCACAAGATTGAGGGATAGCGTCTCTTCGTACTTGTTCAATATCACTAGCTTTCCTCATTCGGACAGGTTCGCAATTTTCATGTCTATTGTGGTAAAACAACGTCTGCATGATGTCATATAGGAGTATATGTAACAGGTTGCGTGGCCTAATGGATAAGGCGTCTGACTTCGAATCAGAAGATTAAGGGTTCGAGTCCCTTCGTGGTCGTTTAATTTCATAAACTCAGTTAATTTGGACTTGTTTGCAATTTGCGGAAATAAGTCTTTGTTCTTGTTGCTTTGAAATGCTAGAACATTGTCATGCAACTTCAATGATCTAAGAATGCGAGACCTGTGAAATATTGTGTCTGATTCTGCATCACAAGATTGAGGGATAGCGTCTCTTCGTACTTGTTCAATATAACTAGCTTTCCTCATTCGGACCGGTTCACAATTTTGATGTCTATTGTTGCAAAACAACGTCTGAATGATGTCATATTGGATTATGTGGAGTAGAGTGTGTCGCCTAATGGATAAGGTGTTTGACTTCAAATCAGACGATTGAGGGTTTGACTCTCCTCGTTGTTGTTTAATTTCAATTGCACAGCTATTTTGGACATGTTCGCAACTTCCCGAGATAAGGCTTTGTTCTTCTTGCTTTGAAAAGCTAGGACATTGTTATAATATTTAATAATCTAAGAGTGCGAGGCCTGAGTAATATTGTGTCTGATTATACATCACAAGATTGAGGGATAGCGTCTCTTCGTACTTGTTCAATATCACTAGCTTTCCTCATTCGGACAGGTTCGCAATTTTCATGTCTATTGTGGTAAAACAACGTCTGCATGATGTCATATAGGTGTAAATGAAAGAGGCTGCGTGGCCTAATGGATAAGGCGTCTGACTTCGATTCAGAGGATTGAGTGTTCGAGTCCCTTCTTGGTCGTTTAATTTCGTAAACTCAGTTAATTTGGACTTGTTTGCAATTTCCTGAAATAAGTCTTTGTTCTTGTTGCTTTGAAATGCTAGGACATTGTCATGCAACTTCAATGATCTAAGAATGCGAGACCTGTGAAATATTGTGTCTGATTCTGCATCACAAGATTGAGGGATAGCTTCTCTTCGTACTTGTTCAATATAACTAGCTTTCCTCATTCGGACCGGTTCACAATTTTGATGTCTATTGTTGCAAAACAACGTCTGAATGATGTCATATTGGATTATGTGGAGTAGAGTGTGTCGCCTAATGGATAAGGTGTTTGACTTCAAATCAGACGATTGAGGGTTTGACTCTCCTCGTTGTTGTTTAATTTCATTAGCACAGCTATTTTGTACATGTTCGCAACTTCCCGAGATAAGGCTTTGTTCTTCTTGCTTTGAAAAGCTAGGACATTGTTATAATATTTAATAATCTAAGAGTGCGAGGCCTGAGTAATATTGTGTCTGATTATGCATCACAAGATTGAGGGATAGCGTCTCTTCGTACTTGTTCAATATCACTAGCTTTCCTAATTCGGACAGGTTCGCAATTTTCATGTCTATTGTGGCAAAACAACGTCTGCATGATGTCATATAGGAGTATATGTAACAGGTTGCGTGGCCTAATGGATAAGGCGTCTGACTTCGAATCAGAAGATTAAGGGTTCGAGTCCCTTCGTGGTCGTTTAATTTCATAAACTCAGTTAATTTGGACTTGTTTGCAATTTGCGGAAATAAGTCTTTGTTCTTGTTGCTTTGAAATGCTAGAACATTGTCATGCAACTTCAATGATCTAAGAATGCGAGACCTGTGAAATATTGTGTCTGATTCTGCATCACAAGATTGAGGGATAGCGTCTCTTCGTACTTGTTCAATATAACTAGCTTTCCTCATTCGGACCGGTTCACAATTTTGATGTCTATTGTTGCAAAACAACGTCTGAATGATGTCATATTGGATTATGTGGAGTAGAGTGTGTCGCCTAATGGATAAGGTGTTTGACTTCAAATCAGACGATTGAGGGTTTGACTCTCCTCGTTGTTGTTTAATTTCAATTGCACAGCTATTTTGGACATGTTCGCAACTTCCCGAGATAAGGCTTTGTTCTTCTTGCTTTGAAAAGCTAGGACATTGTTATAATATTTAATAATCTAAGAGTGCGAGGCCTGAGTAATATTGTGTCTGATTATACATCACAAGATTGAGGGATAGCGTCTCTTCGTACTTGTTCAATATCACTAGCTTTCCTCACTCGGACAGGTTCGCAATTTTCATGTCTATTGTGGTAAAACAACGTCTGCATGATGTCATATAGGAGTATATGTAACAGGCTGCGTGACCTAATGGATAAGGCGTCTGACTTCGAATCAGAAGATTGAGGGTTCGAGTCCCTTCGTGGTCGTTTAATTTCATAAACTCAGTTAATTTGGACTTGTTCGCAACTTCCCGAGATAAGGCTTTGTTCTTCTTGCTTTGAAAAGCTAGGACATTGTTATAATATTTAATAATCTAAGAGTGCGAGGCCTGAGTAATATTGTGTCTGATTATGCATCACAAGATTGAGGGATAGCGACTCTTCGTACTTGTTCAATATCACTAGCTTTCCTCATTCGGACAGGTTCGCAATTTTCATGTCTATTGTGGTAAAACAACGTCTGCATGATGTCATATAGGTGTATATGAAACAGGCTGCGTGGCCTAATGGATAAGGCGTCTGACTTCGAATCAGAAGATTGAGGGTTCGAGTCCCTTCGTGGTCATTTACTTTCGTAAACTCAGTTAATTTGGATTTGTTTGCAATTTCCTGAAATAAGTCTTTGTTCTTGTTGCTTTGAAATGCTAGGACATTGTCATGCAACTTCAATGATCTAAGAATGCGAGACCTGTGAAATATTGTGTCTGATTCTGCATCACAAGATTGAGGGATAGCTTCTCTTCGTACTTGTTCAATATAACTAGCTTTCCTCATTCGGACCGGTTCACAATTTTGATATCTATTGTTGCAAAACAACGTCTGAATGATGTCATATTGGATTATGTGGAGTAGAATGTGTCGCCTAATGGATAAGGTGTTTGACTTCAAATCAGACGATTGAGGGTTTGACTCTCCTCGTTGTTGTTTAATTTCATTAGCACAGCTATTTTGGACATGTTCGCAACTTCCCGAGATAAGGCTTTGTTCTTCTTGCTTTGAAAAGCTAGGACATTGTTATAATATTTAATAATCTAAGAGTGCGAGGCCTGAGTAATATTGTGTCTGATTATGCATCACAAGATTGAGGGATAGCGTCTCTTCGTACTTGTTCAATATCACTAGCTTTCCTCATTCGGACAGGTTCGCAATTTTCATGTCTATTGTGGTAAAACAACGTCTGCATGATGTCATATAAGTGTATTTGAAACAGGCTACGTGGCCTAATGGATAAGGTGTCTGACTTCGAATCAGAAGATTGAGGTTTCGAGTCCCTTCGTGGTCGTTTAATTTCGTAAACTCAGTTAATTTGGACTTGTTTGCAATTTCCTGAAATAAGTCTTTGTTCTTGTTGCTTTGAAATGCTAGAACATTGTCATGCAACTTCAATGATCTAAGAATGCGAGACCTGTGAAATATTGTGTCTGATTCTGCATCACAAGATTGAGGGATAGCTTCTCTTCGTACTTGTTCAATATAACTAGCTTTCCTCATTCGGACCGGTTCACAATTTTGATATCTATTGTTGCAAAACAACGTCTGAATGATGTCATATTGGATTATGTGGAGTAGAGTGTGTCGCCTAATGGATAAGGTGTTTGACTTCAAATCAGACGATTGAGGGTTTGACTCTCCTCGTTGTTGTTTAATTTCATTAGCACAGCTATTTTGGACATGTTCGCAACTTCCCGAGATAAGGCTTTGTTCTTCTTGCTTTGAAAAGCTAGGACATTGTTATAATATTTAATAATCTAAGAGTGCGAGGCCTGAGTAATATTGTGTCTGATTATGCATCACAAGATTGAGGGATAGCGTCTCTTCGTACTTGTTCAATATCACTAGCTTTCCTCATTCGGACAGGTTCGCAATTTTCATGTCTATTGTGGTAAAACAACGTCTGCATGATGTCATATAGGAGTATATGTAACAGGCTGCGTGGCCTAATGGATAAGGCGTCTGACTTCGAATCAGAAGATTGAGGGTTCGAGTCCCTTCGTTGTCGTTTAATTTCATAAACTCAGTTAATTTGGACTTGTTCGCAACTTCCCGAGATAAGGCTTTGTTCTTCTTGCTTTGAAAAGCTAGGACATTGTTATAATATTTAATAATCTAAGAGTGCGAGGCCTGAGTAATATTGTGTCTGATTATGCATCACAAGATTGAGGGATAGCGTCTCTTCGTACTTGTTCAATATCACTAGCTTTCCTCATTCGGACAGGTTCGCAATTTTCATGTCTATTGTGGTAAAACAACGTCTGCATGATGTCATATAAGTGTAATTGAAACAGGCTGCGTGGCCTAATGGATAAGGCGTCTGACTTCGAATCAGAAGATTAAGGGTTCGAGTCCCTTCGTGGTCGGTTAATTTCGTAAACTCAGTTAATTTGGACTTGTTTGCAATTTCCTGAAATTAGTCTTTGTTCTTGTTGCTTTGAAATGCTAGAACATTGTCATGCAACTTCAATGATCTAAGAATGCGAGACCTGTGAAATATTGTGTCTGATTCTGCATCACAAGATTGAGGGATAGCGTCTCTTCGTACTTGTTCAATATAACTAGCTTTCCTCATTCGGACCGGTTCACAATTTTGATGTCTATTGTTGCAAAACAACGTCTGAATGATGTCATATTGGATTATGTGGAGTAGAGTGTGTCGCCTAATGGATAAGGTGTTTGACTTCAAATCAGACGATTGAGGGTTTGACTCTCCTCGTTGTTGTTTAATTTCATTAGCACAGCTATTTTGGACATGTTCGCAACTTCCCGAGATAAGGCTTTGTTCTTCTTGCTTTGAAAAGCTAGGACATTGTTATAATATTTAATAATCTAAGAGTGCGAGGCCTGAGTAATATTGTGTCTGATTATGCATCACAAGATTGAGGGATAGCGTCTCTTCGTACTTGTTCAATATCACTAGCTTTCCTCATTCGGACAGGTTCGCAATTTTCATGTCTATTGTGGTAAAACAACGTCTGCATGATGTCATATAGGAGTATATGTAACAGGCTGCGTGGCCTAATGGATAAGGCGTCTGACTTCGAATCAGAAGATTGAGGGTTCGAGTCCCTTCGTTGTCGTTTAATTTCATAAACTCAGTTAATTTGGACTTGTTCGCAACTTCCCGAGATAAGGCTTTGTTCTTCTTGCTTTGAAAAGCTAGGACATTGTTATAATATTTAATAATCTAAGAGTGCGAGGCCTGAGTAATATTGTGTCTGATTATGCATCACAAGATTGAGGGATAGCGTCTCTTCGTACTTGTTCAATATCACTAGCTTTCCTCATTCGGACAGGTTCGCAATTTTCATGTCTATTGTGGTAAAACAACGTCTGCATGATGTCATATAAGTGTAATTGAAACAGGCTGCGTGGCCTAATGGATAAGGCGTCTGACTTCGAATCAGAAGATTAAGGGTTCGAGTCCCTTCGTGGTCGGTTAATTTCGTAAACTCAGTTAATTTGGACTTGTTTGCAATTTCCTGAAATTAGTCTTTGTTCTTGTTGCTTTGAAATGCTAGAACATTGTCATGCAACTTCAATGATCTAAGAATGCGAGACCTGTGAAATATTGTGTCTGATTCTGCATCACAAGATTGAGGGATAGCGTCTCTTCGTACTTGTTCAATATAACTAGCTTTCCTCATTCGGACCGGTTCACAATTTTGATGTCTATTGTTGCAAAACAACGTCTGAATGATGTCATATTGGATTATGTGGAGTAGAGTGTGTCGCCTAATGGATAAGGTGTTTGACTTCAAATCAGACGATTGAGGGTTTGACTCTCCTCGTTGTTGTTTAATTTCATTAGCACAGCTATTTTGGACATGTTCGCAATTTCCCGAGATAAGGCTTTGTTCTTCTTGCTTTGAAAAGCTAGGACATTGTTATAATATTTAATAATCTAAGAGTGCGAGGCCTGAGTAATATTGTGTCTGATTATGCATCACAAGATTGGGGGATAGCGTCTCTTCGTACTTGTTCAATATCACTAGCTTTCCTCATTCGGACAGGTTCGCAATTTTCATGTCTATTGTGGTAAAACAACGTCTGCATGATGTCATATAGGAGTATATGTAACAGGCTGCGTGGCCTAATGGATAAGGCGTCTGACTTCGAATCAGAAGATCGAGGGTTCGAGTCCCTTCGTGTTCGTTTAATTTCATAAAATCAGTTAATTTGGACTTGTTTGCAACTTCCCGAGATAAGGCTTTGTTCTTCTTGCTTTGAAAAGCTAGGACATTGTTATAATATTTAATAATCTAAGAGTGCGAGGCCTGAGTAATATTGTGTCTGATTATGCATCACAAGATTGAGGGATAGCGTCTCTTCGTACTTGTTCAATATCACTAGCTTTCCTCATTCGGACAGGTTCGCAATTTTCATGTCTATTGTGGAAAAACAACGTCTGCATGATGTCATATAGGTGTAAATGAATCAGGCTGCGTGGCCTAATGGATAAGGCGTCTGACTTAGAATCAGAAGATTGAGGGTTCGAGTCCCTTCGTGGTCGTTTAATTTCGTAAACTCAGTTAATTTGGACTTGTTTGCAATTTCCTGAAATAAGTCTTTGTTCTTGTTGCTTTGAAATGCTAGGACATTGTCATGCAACTTCAATGATCTAAGAATGCGAGACCTGTGAAATATTGTGTCTGATTCTGCATCACAAGATTGAGGGATAGCTTCTCTTCGTACTTGTTCAATATAACTAGCTTTCCTCATTCGGACCGGTTCACAATTTTGATGTCTATTGTTGCAAAACAACGTCTGAATGATGTCATATTGGATTATGTGGAGTAGAGTGTGTCGCCTAATGGATAAGGTGTTTGACTTCAAATCAGACGATTGAGGGTTTGACTCTCCTCGTTGTTGTTTAATTTCATTAGCTCAGCTATTTTGGACATGTTCGCAACTTCCCGAGATAAGGCTTTGTTCTTCTTGCTTTGAAAAGCTAGGACATTGTTATACAATTTAATAATCTAAGAGTGCGAGGCCTGAGTAATATTGTGTCTGATTATGCATCACAAGATTGAGGGATAGCGTCTCTTCATACTTGTTCAATATCACTAGCTTTCCTCATTCGGACAGGTTCGCAATTTTCATGTCTATTGTGGCAAAACAACGTCTGCATGATGTCATATAGGAGTATATGTAACAGGTTGCGTGGCCTAATGGATAAGGCATCTGACTTCGAATCAGAAGATTAAGGGATCGAGTCCCTTCGTGGTCGTTTAATTTCATAAACTCAGTTAATTTGGACTTGTTTGCAATTTGCGGAAATAAGTCTTTGTTCTTGTTGCTTTGAAATGCTAGAACATTGTCATGCAACTTCAATGATCTAAGAATGCGAGACCTGTGAAATATTGTGTCTGATTCTGCATCACAAGATTGAGGGATAGCGTCTCTTCGTACTTGTTCAATATAACTAGCTTTCCTCATTCGGACCGGTTCACAATTTTGATGTCTATTGTTGCAAAACAACGTCAGAATGATGTCATATTGGATTATGTGGAGTAGAGTGTGTCGCCTAATGGATAAGGTGTTTGACTTCAAATCAGACGATTGAGGGTTTGACTCTCCTCGTTGTTGTTTAATTTCATTAGCACAACTATTTTGGACATGTTCGCAACTTCCCGAGATAAGGCTTTGTTCTTCTTGCTTTGAAAAGCTAGGACATTGTTATAATATTTAATAATCTAAGAGTGCGAGGCCTGAGTAATATTGTGTCTGATTATGCATCACAAGATTGAGGGATAGCGTCTCTTCGTACTTGTTCAATATCACTAGCTTTCCTCATTCGGACAGGTTCGCAAGTTTCATGTCTATTGTGGTAAAACAACGTCTGCATGATGTCATATAAGTTTATATGAAACAGGCTGCGTGGCCTAATGGATAAGGCGTCTGACTTCGAATCAGAAGATTGAGGGTTCGAGTCCCTTCGTGGTCGTTTAATTTCATAAACTCAGTTAATTTGGACTTGTTCGCAACTTCCCGAGATAAGGCTTTGTTCTTCTTGCTTTGAAAAGCTAGGACATTGTTATAATATTTAATAATCTAAGAGTGCGAGGCCTGAGTAATATTGTGTCTGATTATGCATCACAAGATTGAGGGATAGCGTCTCTTCGTACTTGTTCAATATCACTAGCTTTCCTCATTCGGACAGGTTCGCAATTTTCATGTCTATTGTGGTAAAACAACGTCTGCATGATGTCATATAGGAGTATATGTAACAGGCTGCGTGGCCTAATGGATAAGGCGTCTGACTTCGAATCAGAAGATTGAGGGTTCGAGTCCCTTCGTGGTCGTTTAATTTCATAAACTCAGTTAATTTGGACTTGTTCGCAACTTCCCGAGATAAGGCTTTGTTCTTCTTGCTTTGAAAAGCTAGGACATTGTTATAATATTTAATAATCTAAGAGTGCGAGGCCTGAGTAATATTGTGTCTGATTATGCATCACAAGATTGAGGGATAGCGTCTCTTCGTACTTGTTCAATATCACTAGCTTTCCTCATTCGGACAGGTTCGCAATTTTCATGTCTATTGTGGTAAAACAACGTCTGCATGATGTCATATAAGTGTATTTGAAACAGGCTGCGTGGCCTAATGGATAAGGTGTCTGACTTCGAATCAGAAGATTGAGGTTTCGATTCCCTTCGTGGTCGTTTAATTTCGTAAACTCAGTTAATTTGGACTTGTTTGCAATTTCCTGAAATAAGTCTTTGTTCTTGTTGCTTTGAAATGCTAGAACATTGTCATGCAACTTCAATGATCTAAGAATGCGAGACCTGTGAAATATTGTGTCTGATTCTGCATCACAAGATTGAGGGATAGCTTCTCTTCGTACTTGTTCAATATAACTAGCTTTCCTCATTCGGACCGGTTCACAATTTTGATATCTATTGTTGCAAAACAACGTCTGAATGATGTCATATTGGATTATGTGGAGTAGAGTGTGTCGCCTAATGGATAAGGTGTTTGACTTCAAATCAGACGATTGAGGGTTTGACTCTCCTCGTTGTTGTTTAATTTCATTAGCACAGCTATTTTGGACATGTTCGCAACTTCCCGAGATAAGGCTTTGTTCTTCTTGCTTTGAAAAGCTAGGACATTGTTATAATATTTAATAATCTAAGAGTGCGAGGCCTGAGTAATATTGTGTCTGATTATGCATCACAAGATTGAGGGATAGCGTCTCTTCGTACTTGTTCAATATCACTAGCTTTCCTCATTCGGACAGGTTCGCAATTTTCATGTCTATTGTGGTAAAACAACGTCTGCATGATGTCATATAAGTGTATATGAAACAGGCTGCGTGGCCTAATGGATAAGGTGTCTGACTTCGAATCAGAAGATTGAGGTTTCGAGTCCCTTCGTGGTCGTTTAATTTCGTAAACTCAGTTAATTTGGACTTGTTTGCAATTTCCTGAAATAAGTCTTTGTTCTTGTTGCTTTGAAATGCTAGGACATTGTCATGCAACTTCAATGATCTAAGAATGCGAGACCTGTGAAATATTGTGTCTGATTCTGCATCACAAGATTGAGGGATAGCTTCTCTTCGTACTTGTTCAATATAACTAGCTTTCCTCATTCGGACCTGTTCACAATTTTGATGTCTATTGTTGCAAAACAACGTCTGAATGATGTCATATTGGATTATGTGGAGTAGAGTGTGTCGCCTAATGGATAAGGTGTTTGACTTCAAATCAGACGGTTGAGGGTTTGACTCTCCTCGTTGTTGTTTAATTTCATTAGCTCAGCTATTTTGGACATGTTCGCAACTTCCCGAGATAAGGCTTTGTTCTTCTTGCTTTGAAAAGCTAGGACATTGTTATACAATTTAATAATCTAAGAGTGCGAGGCCTGAGTAATATTGTGTCTGATTATGCATCACAAGATTGAGGGATAGCGTCTCTTCATACTTGTTCAATATCACTAGCTTTCCTCATTCGGACAGGTTCGCAATTTTCATGTCTATTGTGGCAAAACAACGTCTGCATGATGTCATATAGGAGTATATGTAACAGGTTGCGTGGCCTAATGGATAAGGCGTCTGACTTCGAATTAGAAGATTAAGGGTTCGAGTCCCTTCGTGGTCGGTTAATTTCAAAAACTCAGTTAATTTGGACTTGTTTGCAATTTCCTGAAATTAGTCTTTGTTCTTGTTGCTTTGAAATGCTAGGACATTGTCATGCAACTTCAATGATCTAAGAATGCGAGACCTGTGAAATATTGTGTCTGATTCTGCATCACAAGATTGAGGGATAGCTTCTCTTCGTACTTGTTCAATATAACTAGCTTTCCTCATTCGGACCGGTTCACAATTTTGATATCTATTGTTGCAAAACAACGTCTGAATGATGTCATATTGGATTATGTGGAGTAGAATGTGTCGCCTAATGGATAAGGTGTTTGACTTCAAATCAGACGATTGAGGGTTTGACTCTCCTCGTTGTTGTTTAATTTCATTAGCACAGCTATTTTGGACATGTTCGCAACTTCCCGAGATAAGGCTTTGTTCTTCTTGCTTTGAAAAGCTAGGACATTGTTATAATATTTAATAATCTAAGAGTGCGAGGCCTGAGTAATATTGTGTCTGATTATGCATCACAAGATTGAGGGATAGCGTCTCTTCGTACTTGTTCAATATCACTAGCTTTCCTCATTCGGACAGGTTCGCAATTTTCATGTCTATTGTGGTAAAACAACGTCTGCATGATGTCATATAAGTGTATTTGAAACAGGCTACGTGGCCTAATGGATAAGGTGTCTGACTTCGAATCAGAAGATTGAGGTTTCGAGTCCCTTCGTGGTCGTTTAATTTCGTAAACTCAGTTAATTTGGACTTGTTTGCAATTTCCTGAAATAAGTCTTTGTTCTTGTTGCTTTGAAATGCTAGAACATTGTCATGCAACTTCAATGATCTAAGAATGCGAGACCTGTGAAATATTGTGTCTGATTCTGCATCACAAGATTGAGGGATAGCTTCTCTTCGTACTTGTTCAATATAACTAGCTTTCCTCATTCGGACCGGTTCACAATTTTGATATCTATTGTTGCAAAACAACGTCTGAATGATGTCATATTGGATTATGTGGAGTAGAGTGTGTCGCCTAATGGATAAGGTGTTTGACTACAAATCAGACGATTGAGGGTTTGACTCTCCTCGTTGTTGTTTAATTTCATTAGCACAGCTATTTTGGACATGTTCGCAACTTCCCGAGATAAGGCTTTGTTCTTCTTGCTTTGAAAAGCTAGGACATTGTTATAATATTTAATAATCTAAGAGTGCGAGGCCTGAGTAATATTGTGTCTGATTATGCATCACAAGATTGAGGGATAGCGTCTCTTCGTACTTGTTCAATATCACTAGCTTTCCTCATTCGGACAGGTTCGCAATTTTCATGTCTATTGTGGTAAAACAACGTCTGCATGATGTCATATAGGAGTATATGTAACAGGCTGCGTGGCCTAATGGATAAGGCGTCTGACTTCGAATCAGAAGATTGAGGGTTCGAGTCCCTTCGTTGTCGTTTAATTTCATAAACTCAGTTAATTTGGACTTGTTCGCAACTTACCGAGATAAGGCTTTGTTCTTCTTGCTTTGAAAAGCTAGGACATTGTTATAATATTTAATAATCTAAGAGTGCGAGGCCTGAGTAATATTGTGTCTGATTATGCATCACAAGATTGAGGGATAGCGTCTCTTCGTACTTGTTCAATATCACTAGCTTTCCTCATTCGGACAGGTTCGCAATTTTCATGTCTATTGTGGTAAAACAACGTCTGCATGATGTCATATAAGTGTAATTGAAACAGGCTGCGTGGCCTAATGGATAAGGCGTCTGACTTCGAATCAGAAGATTAAGGGTTCGAGTCCCTTCGTGGTCGGTTAATTTCGTAAACTCAGTTAATTTGGACTTGTTTGCAATTTCCTGAAATTAGTCTTTGTTCTTGTTGCTTTGAAATGCTAGAACATTGTCATGCAACTTCAATGATCTAAGAATGCGAGACCTGTGAAATATTGTGTCTGATTCTGCATCACAAGATTGAGGGATAGCGTCTCTTCGTACTTGTTCAATATAACTAGCTTTCCTCATTCGGACCGGTTCACAATTTTGATGTCTATTGTTGCAAAACAACGTCTGAATGATGTCATATTGGATTATGTGGAGTAGAGTGTGTCGCCTAATGGATAAGGTGTTTGACTTCAAATCAGACGATTGAGGGTTTGACTCTCCTCGTTGTTGTTTAATTTCATTAGCACAGCTATTTTGGACATGTTCGCAATTTCCCGAGATAAGGCTTTGTTCTTCTTGCTTTGAAAAGCTAGGACATTGTTATAATATTTAATAATCTAAGAGTGCGAGGCCTGAGTAATATTGTGTCTGATTATGCATCACAAGATTGGGGGATAGCGTCTCTTCGTACTTGTTCAATATCACTAGCTTTCCTCATTCGGACAGGTTCGCAATTTTCATGTCTATTGTGGTAAAACAACGTCTGCATGATGTCATATAAGTGTAATTGAAACAGGCTGCGTGGCCTAATGGATAAGGCGTCTGACTTCGAATCAGAAGATTAAGGGTTCGAGTCCCTTCGTGGTCGGTTAATTTCGTAAACTCAGTTAATTTGGACTTGTTTGCAATTTCCTGAAATTAGTCTTTGTTCTTGTTGCTTTGAAATGCTAGAACATTGTCATGCAACTTCAATGATCTAAGAATGCGAGACCTGTGAAATATTGTGTCTGATTCTGCATCACAAGATTGAGGGATAGCGTCTCTTCGTACTTGTTCAATATAACTAGCTTTCCTCATTCGGACCGGTTCACAATTTTGATGTCTATTGTTGCAAAACAACGTCTGAATGATGTCATATTGGATTATGTGGAGTAGAGTGTGTCGCCTAATGGATAAGGTGTTTGACTTCAAATCAGACGATTGAGGGTTTGACTCTCCTCGTTGTTGTTTAATTTCATTAGCACAGCTATTTTGGACATGTTCGCAATTTCCCGAGATAAGGCTTTGTTCTTCTTGCTTTGAAAAGCTAGGACATTGTTATAATATTTAATAATCTAAGAGTGCGAGGCCTGAGTAATATTGTGTCTGATTATGCATCACAAGATTGGGGGATAGCGTCTCTTCGTACTTGTTCAATATCACTAGCTTTCCTCATTCGGACAGGTTCGCAATTTTCATGTCTATTGTGGTAAAACAACGTCTGCATGATGTCATATAAGTGTATTTGAAACAGGCTACGTGGCCTAATGGATAAGGTGTCTGTCTTCGAATCAGAAGATTGAGGTTTCGAGTCCCTTCGTGGTCGTTTAATTTCGTAAACTCAGTTAATTTGGACTTGTTTGCAATTTCCTGAAATAAGTCTTTGTTCTTGTTGCTTTGAAATGCTAGAACATTGTCATGCAACTTCAATGATCTAAGAATGCGAGACCTGTGAAATATTGTGTCTGATTCTGCATCACAAGATTGAGGGATAGCTTCTCTTCGTACTTGTTCAATATAACTAGCTTTCCTCATTCGGACCGGTTCACAATTTTGATATCTATTGTTGCAAAACAACGTCTGAATGATGTCATATTGGATTATGTGGAGTAGAGTGTGTCGCCTAATGGATAAGGTGTTTGACTTCAAATCAGACGATTGAGGGTTTGACTCTCCTCGTTGTTGTTTAATTTCATTAGCACAGCTATTTTGGACATGTTCGCAACTTCCCGAGATAAGGCTTTGTTCTTCTTGCTTTGAAAAGCTAGGACATTGTTATAATATTTAATAATCTAAGAGTGCGAGGCCTGAGTAATATTGTGTCTGATTATGCATCACAAGATTGAGGGATAGCGTCTCTTCGTACTTGTTCAATATCACTAGCTTTCCTCATTCGGACAGGTTCGCAATTTTCATGTCTATTGTGGTAAAACAACGTCTGCATGATGTCATATAGGAGTATATGTAACAGGCTGTGTGGCCTAATGGATAAGGCGTCTGACTTCGAATCAGAAGATTGAGGGTTCGAGTCCCTTCGTTGTCGTTTAATTTCATAAACTCAGTTAATTTGGACTTGTTCGCAACTTACCGAGATAAGGCTTTGTTCTTCTTGCTTTGAAAAGCTAGGACATTGTTATAATATTTAATAATCTAAGAGTGCGAGGCCTGAGTAATATTGTGTCTGATTATGCATCACAAGATTGAGGGATAGCGTCTCTTCGTACTTGTTCAATATCACTAGCTTTCCTCATTCGGACAGGTTCGCAATTTTCATGTCTATTGTGGTAAAACAACGTCTGCATGATGTCATATAAGTGTAATTGAAACAGGCTGCGTGGCCTAATGGATAAGGCGTCTGACTTCGAATCAGAAGATTAAGGGTTCGAGTCCCTTCGTGGTCGGTTAATTTCGTAAACTCAGTTAATTTGGACTTGTTTGCAATTTCCTGAAATTAGTCTTTGTTCTTGTTGCTTTGAAATGCTAGAACATTGTCATGCAACTTCAATGATCTAAGAATGCGAGACCTGTGAAATATTGTGTCTGATTCTGCATCACAAGATTGAGGGATAGCGTCTCTTCGTACTTGTTCAATATAACTAGCTTTCCTCATTCGGACCGGTTCACAATTTTGATGTCTATTGTTGCAAAACAACGTCTGAATGATGTCATATTGGATTATGTGGAGTAGAGTGTGTCGCCTAATGGATAAGGTGTTTGACTTCAAATCAGACGATTGAGGGTTTGACTCTCCTCGTTGTTGTTTAATTTCATTAGCACAGCTATTTTGGACATGTTCGCAATTTCCCGAGATAAGGCTTTGTTCTTCTTGCTTTGAAAAGCTAGGACATTGTTATAATATTTAATAATCTAAGAGTGCGAGGCCTGAGTAATATTGTGTCTGATTATGCATCACAAGATTGGGGGATAGCGTCTCTTCGTACTTGTTCAATATCACTAGCTTTCCTCATTCGGACAGGTTCGCAATTTTCATGTCTATTGTGGTAAAACAACGTCTGCATGATGTCATATAAGTGTAATTGAAACAGGCTGCGTGGCCTAATGGATAAGGCGTCTGACTTCGAATCAGAAGATTAAGGGTTCGAGTCCCTTCGTGGTCGGTTAATTTCGTAAACTCAGTTAATTTGGACTTGTTTGCAATTTCCTGAAATTAGTCTTTGTTCTTGTTGCTTTGAAATGCTAGAACATTGTCATGCAACTTCAATGATCTAAGAATGCGAGACCTGTGAAATATTGTGTCTGATTCTGCATCACAAGATTGAGGGATAGCGTCTCTTCGTACTTGTTCAATATAACTAGCTTTCCTCATTCGGACCGGTTCACAATTTTGATGTCTATTGTTGCAAAACAACGTCTGAATGATGTCATATTGGATTATGTGGAGTAGAGTGTGTCGCCTAATGGATAAGGTGTTTGACTTCAAATCAGACGATTGAGGGTTTGACTCTCCTCGTTGTTGTTTAATTTCATTAGCACAGCTATTTTGGACATGTTCGCAATTTCCCGAGATAAGGCTTTGTTCTTCTTGCTTTGAAAAGCTAGGACATTGTTATAATATTTAATAATCTAAGAGTGCGAGGCCTGAGTAATATTGTGTCTGATTATGCATCACAAGATTGGGGGATAGCGTCTCTTCGTACTTGTTCAATATCACTAGCTTTCCTCATTCGGACAGGTTCGCAATTTTCATGTCTATTGTGGTAAAACAACGTCTGCATGATGTCATATAGGAGTATATGTAACAGGCTGCGTGGCCTAATGGATAAGGCGTCTGACTTCGAATCAGAAGATCGAGGGTTCGAGTCCATTCGTGTTCGGTTAATTTCGTAAACTCAGTTAATTTGGACTTGTTTGCAATTTCCTGAAATTAGTCTTTGTTCTTGTTGCTTTGAAATGCTAGAACATTGTCATGCAACTTCAATGATCTAAGAATGCGAGACCTGTGAAATATTGTGTCTGATTCTGCATCACAAGATTGAGGGATAGCGTCTCTTCGTACTTGTTCAATATAACTAGCTTTCCTCATTCGGACCGGTTCACAATTTTGATGTCTATTGTTGCAAAACAACGTCTGAATGATGTCATATTGGATTATGTGGAGTAGAGTGTGTCGCCTAATGGATAAGGTGTTTGACTTCAAATCAGACGATTGAGGGTTTGACTCTCCTCGTTGTTGTTTAATTTCATTAGCACAGCTATTTTGGACATGTTCGCAATTTCCCGAGATAAGGCTTTGTTCTTCTTGCTTTGAAAAGCTAGGACATTGTTATAATATTTAATAATCTAAGAGTGCGAGGCCTGAGTAATATTGTGTCTGATTATGCATCACAAGATTGGGGGATAGCGTCTCTTCGTACTTGTTCAATATCACTAGCTTTCCTCATTCGGACAGGTTCGCAATTTTCATGTCTATTGTGGTAAAACAACGTCTGCATGATGTCATATAGGAGTATATGTAACAGGCTGCGTGGCCTAATGGATAAGGCGTCTGACTTCGAATCAGAAGATTGATTGTTCGAGTCCCTTCGTGGTCGTTTAATTTCATAAACTCAGTTAATTTGGACTTGTTTGCAACTTCCCGAGATAAGGCTTTGTTCTTCTTGCTTTGAAAAGCTAGGACATTGTTATAATATTTAATAATCTAAGAGTGCGAGGCCTGAGTAATATTGTGTCTGATTATGCATCACAAGATTGAGGGATAGCGTCTCTTCGTACTTGTTCAATATCACTAGCTTTCCTCATTCGGACAGGTTCGCAATTTTCATGTCTATTGTGGAAAAACAACGTCTGCATGATGTCATATAGGTGTAAATGAATCAGGGTGCGTGGCCTAATGGATAAGGCGTCTGACTTAGAATCAGAAGATTGAGGGTTCGAGTCCCTTCGTGGTCGTTTAATTTCGTAAACTCAGTTAATTTGGACTTGTTTGCAATTTCCTGAAATAAGTCTTTGTTCTTGTTGCTTTGAAATGCTAGGACATTGTCATGCAACTTCAATGATCTAAGAATGCGAGACCTGTGAAATATTGTGTCTGATTCTGCATCACAAGATTGAGGGATAGCTTCTCTTCGTACTTGTTCAATATAACTAGCTTTCCTCATTCGGACCGGTTCACAATTTTGATGTCTATTGTTGCAAAACAACGTCTGAATGATGTCATATTGGATTATGTGGAGTAGAGTGTGTTCCCTAATGGATAAGGTGTTTGACTTCAAATCAGACGATTGAGGGTTTGACTCTCCTCGTTGTTGTTTAATTTCATTAGCTCAGCTATTTTGGACATGTTCGCAACTTCCCGAGATAAGGCTTTGTTCTTCTTGCTTTGAAAAGCTAGGACATTGTTATACAATTTAATAATCTAAGAGTGCGAGGCCTGAGTAATATTGTGTCTGATTATGCATCACAAGATTGAGGGATAGCGTCTCTTCATACTTGTTCAATATCACTAGCTTTCCTCATTCGGACAGGTTCGCAATTTTCATGTCTATTGTGGCAAAACAACGTCTGCATGATGTCATATAGGAGTATATGTAACAGGTTGCGTGGCCTAATGGATAAGGCGTCTGACTTCGAATCAGAAGATTAAGGGATCGAGTCCCTTCGTGGTCGTTTAATTTCATAAACTCAGTTAATTTGGACTTGTTTGCAATTTGCGGAAATAAGTCTTTGTTCTTGTTGCTTTGAAATGCTAGAACATTGTCATGCAACTTCAATGATCTAAGAATGCGAGACCTGTGAAATATTGTGTCTGATTCTGCATCACAAGATTGAGGGATAGCGTCTCTTCGTACTTGTTCAATATAACTAGCTTTCCTCATTCGGACCGGTTCACAATTTTGATGTCTATTGTTGCAAAACAACGTCAGAATGATGTCATATTGGATTATGTGGAGTAGAGTGTGTCGCCTAATGGATAAGGTGTTTGACTTCAAATCAGACGATTGAGGGTTTGACTCTCCTCGTTGTTGTTTAATTTCATTAGCACAACTATTTTGGACATGTTCGCAACTTCCCGAGATAAGGCTTTGTTCTTCTTGCTTTGAAAAGCTAGGACATTGTTATAATATTTAATAATCTAAGAGTGCGAGGCCTGAGTAATATTGTGTCTGATTATGCATCACAAGATTGAGGGATAGCGTCTCTTCGTACTTGTTCAATATCACTAGCTTTCCTCATTCGGACAGGTTCGCAAGTTTCATGTCTATTGTGGTAAAACAACGTCTGCATGATGTCATATAAGTTTATATGAAACAGGCTGCGTGGCCTAATGGATAAGGCGTCTGACTTCGAATCAGAAGATTGAGGGTTCGAGTCCCTTCGTGGTCGTTTAATTTCATAAACTCAGTTAATTTGGACTTGTTCGCAACTTCCCGAGATAAGGCTTTGTTCTTCTTGCTTTGAAAAGCTAGGACATTGTTATAATATTTAATAATCTAAGAGTGCGAGGCCTGAGTAATATTGTGTCTGATTATGCATCACAAGATTGAGGGATAGCGTCTCTTCGTACTTGTTCAATATCACTAGCTTTCCTCATTCGGACAGGTTCGCAATTTTCATGTCTATTGTGGTAAAACAACGTCTGCATGATGTCATATAGGAGTATATGTAACAGGCTGCGTGGCCTAATGGATAAGGCGTCTGACTTCGAATCAGAAGATTGAGGGTTCGAGTCCCTTCGTGGTCGTTTAATTTCATAAACTCAGTTAATTTGGACTTGTTCGCAACTTCCCGAGATAAGGCTTTGTTCTTCTTGCTTTGAAAAGCTAGGACATTGTTATAATATTTAATAATCTAAGAGTGCGAGGCCTGAGTAATATTGTGTCTGATTATGCATCACAAGATTGAGGGATAGCGTCTCTTCGTACTTGTTCAATATCACTAGCTTTCCTCATTCGGACAGGTTCGCAATTTTCATGTCTATTGTGGTAAAACAACGTCTGCATGATGTCATATAAGTGTATTTGAAACAGGCTGCGTGGCCTAATGGATAAGGTGTCTGACTTCGAATCAGAAGACTGAGGTTTCGATTCCCTTCGTGGTCGTTTAATTTCGTAAACTCAGTTAATTTGGACTTGTTTGCAATTTCCTGAAATAAGTCTTTGTTCTTGTTGCTTTGAAATGCTAGAACATTGTCATGCAACTTCAATGATCTAAGAATGCGAGACCTGTGAAATATTGTGTCTGATTCTGCATCACAAGATTGAGGGATAGCTTCTCTTCGTACTTGTTCAATATAACTAGCTTTCCTCATTCGGACCGGTTCACAATTTTGATATCTATTGTTGCAAAACAACGTCTGAATGATGTCATATTGGATTATGTGGAGTAGAGTGTGTCGCCTAATGGATAAGGTGTTTGACTTCAAATCAGACGATTGAGGGTTTGACTCTCCTCGTTGTTGTTTAATTTCATTAGCACAGCTATTTTGGACATGTTCGCAACTTCCCGAGATAAGGCTTTGTTCTTCTTGCTTTGAAAAGCTAGGACATTGTTATAATATTTAATAATCTAAGAGTGCGAGGCCTGAGTAATATTGTGTCTGATTATGCATCACAAGATTGAGGGATAGCGTCTCTTCGTACTTGTTCAATATCACTAGCTTTCCTCATTCGGACAGGTTCGCAATTTTCATGTCTATTGTGGTAAAACAACGTCTGCATGATGTCATATAAGTGTATATGAAACAGGCTGCGTGGCCTAATGGATAAGGTGTCTGACTTCGAATCAGAAGATTGAGGTTTCGAGTCCCTTCGTGGTCGTTTAATTTCGTAAACTCAGTTAATTTGGACTTGTTTGCAATTTCCTGAAATAGTGTCTGACTTCGAATCAGAAGATTGAGGTTTCGAGTCCCTTCGTGGTCGTTTAATTTCGTAAACTCAGTTAATTTGGACTTGTTTGCAATTTCCTGAAATAAGTCTTTGTTCTTGTTGCTTTGAAATGCTAGGACATTGTCATGCAACTTCAATGATCTAAGAATGCGAGACCTGTGAAATATTGTGTCTGATTCTGCATCACAAGATTGAGGGATAGCTTCTCTTCGTACTTGTTCAATATAACTAGCTTTCCTCATTCGGACCTGTTCACAATTTTGATGTCTATTGTTGCAAAACAACGTCTGAATGATGTCATATTGGATTATGTGGAGTAGAGTGTGTCGCCTAATGGATAAGGTGTTTGACTTCAAATCAGACGGTTGAGGGTTTGACTCTCCTCGTTGTTGTTTAATTTCATTAGCTCAGCTATTTTGGACATGTTCGCAACTTCCCGAGATAAGGCTTTGTTCTTCTTGCTTTGAAAAGCTAGGACATTGTTATACAATTTAATAATCTAAGAGTGCGAGGCCTGAGTAATATTGTGTCTGATTATGCATCACAAGATTGAGGGATAGCGTCTCTTCATACTTGTTCAATATCACTAGCTTTCCTCATTCGTACAGGTTCGCAATTTTCATGTCTATTGTGGCAAAACAACGTCTGCATGATGTCATATAGGAGTATATGTAACAGGTTGCGTGGCCTAATGGATAAGGCGTCTGACTTCGAATCAGAAGATTAAGGGATCGAGTCCCTTCGTGGTCGTTTAATTTCATAAACTCAGTTAATTTGGACTTGTTTGCAATTTGCGGAAATAAGTCTTTGTTCTTGTTGCTTTGAAATGCTAGAACATTGTCATGCAACTTCAATGATCTAAGAATGCGAGACCTGTGAAATATTGTGTCTGATTCTGCATCACAAGATTGAGGGATAGCGTCTCTTCGTACTTGTTCAATATAACTAGCTTTCCTCATTCGGACCGGTTCACAATTTTGATGTCTATTGTTGCAAAACAACGTCAGAATGATGTCATATTGGATTATGTGGAGTAGAGTGTGTCGCCTAATGGATAAGGTGTTTGACTTCAAATCAGACGATTGAGGGTTTGACTCTCCTCGTTGTTGTTTAATTTCATTAGCACAACTATTTTGGACATGTTCGCAACTTCCCGAGATAAGGCTTTGTTCTTCTTGCTTTGAAAAGCTAGGACATTGTTATAATATTTAATAATCTAAGAGTGCGAGGCCTGAGTAATATTGTGTCTGATTATGCATCACAAGATTGAGGGATAGCGTCTCTTCGTACTTGTTCAATATCACTAGCTTTCCTCATTCGGACAGGTTCGCAAGTTTCATGTCTATTGTGGTAAAACAACGTCTGCATGATGTCATATAAGTTTATATGAAACAGGCTGCGTGGCCTAATGGATAAGGCGTCTGACTTCGAATCAGAAGATTGAGGGTTCGAGTCCCTTCGTGGTCGTTTAATTTCATAAACTCAGTTAATTTGGACTTGTTCGCAACTTCCCGAGATAAGGCTTTGTTCTTCTTGCTTTGAAAAGCTAGGACATTGTTATAATATTTAATAATCTAAGAGTGCGAGGCCTGAGTAATATTGTGTCTGATTATGCATCACAAGATTGAGGGATAGCGTCTCTTCGTACTTGTTCAATATCACTAGCTTTCCTCATTCGGACAGGTTCGCAATTTTCATGTCTATTGTGGTAAAACAACGTCTGCATGATGTCATATAGGAGTATATGTAACAGGCTGCGTGGCCTAATGGATAAGGCGTCTGACTTCGAATCAGAAGATTGAGGGTTCGAGTCCCTTCGTGGTCGTTTAATTTCATAAACTCAGTTAATTTGGACTTGTTCGCAACTTCCCGAGATAAGGCTTTGTTCTTCTTGCTTTGAAAAGCTAGGACATTGTTATAATATTTAATAATCTAAGAGTGCGAGGCCTGAGTAATATTGTGTCTGATTATGCATCACAAGATTGAGGGATAGCGTCTCTTCGTACTTGTTCAATATCACTAGCTTTCCTCATTCGGACAGGTTCGCAATTTTCATGTCTATTGTGGTAAAACAACGTCTGCATGATGTCATATAAGTGTATTTGAAACAGGCTGCGTGGCCTAATGGATAAGGTGTCTGACTTCGAATCAGAAGATTGAGGTTTCGATTCCCTTCGTGGTCGTTTAATTTCGTAAACTCAGTTAATTTGGACTTGTTTGCAATTTCCTGAAATAAGTCTTTGTTCTTGTTGCTTTGAAATGCTAGAACATTGTCATGCAACTTCAATGATCTAAGAATGCGAGACCTGTGAAATATTGTGTCTGATTCTGCATCACAAGATTGAGGGATAGCTTCTCTTCGTACTTGTTCAATATAACTAGCTTTCCTCATTCGGACCGGTTCACAATTTTGATATCTATTGTTGCAAAACAACGTCTGAATGATGTCATATTGGATTATGTGGAGTAGAGTGTGTCGCCTAATGGATAAGGTGTTTGACTTCAAATCAGACGATTGAGGGTTTGACTCTCCTCGTTGTTGTTTAATTTCATTAGCACAGCTATTTTGGACATGTTCGCAACTTCCCGAGATAAGGCTTTGTTCTTCTTGCTTTGAAAAGCTAGGACATTGTTATAATATTTAATAATCTAAGAGTGCGAGGCCTGAGTAATATTGTGTCTGATTATGCATCACAAGATTGAGGGATAGCGTCTCTTCGTACTTGTTCAATATCACTAGCTTTCCTCATTCGGACAGGTTCGCAATTTTCATGTCTATTGTGGTAAAACAACGTCTGCATGATGTCATATAAGTGTATATGAAACAGGCTGCGTGGCCTAATGGATAAGGTGTCTGACTTCGAATCAGAAGATTGAGGTTTCGAGTCCCTTCGTGGTCGTTTAATTTAGTAAACTCAGTTAATTTGGACTTGTTTGCAATTTCCTGAAATAGTGTCTGACTTCGAATCAGAAGATTGAGGTTTCGAGTCCCTTCGTGGTCGTTTAATTTCGTAAACTCAGTTAATTTGGACTTGTTTGCAATTTCCTGAAATAAGTCTTTGTTCTTGTTGCTTTGAAATGCTAGGACATTGTCATGCAACTTCAATGATCTAAGAATGCGAGACCTGTGAAATATTGTGTCTGATTCTGCATCACAAGATTGAGGGATAGCTTCTCTTCGTACTTGTTCAATATAACTAGCTTTCCTCATTCGGACCTGTTCACAATTTTGATGTCTATTGTTGCAAAACAACGTCTGAATGATGTCATATTGGATTATGTGGAGTAGAGTGTGTCGCCTAATGGATAAGGTGTTTGACTTCAAATCAGACGGTTGAGGGTTTGACTCTCCTCGTTGTTGTTTAATTTCATTAGCTCAGCTATTTTGGACATGTTCGCAACTTCCCGAGATAAGGCTTTGTTCTTCTTGCTTTGAAAAGCTAGGACATTGTTATACAATTTAATAATCTAAGAGTGCGAGGCCTGAGTAATATTGTGTCTGATTATGCATCACAAGATTGAGGGATAGCGTCTCTTCATACTTGTTCAATATCACTAGCTTTCCTCATTCGTACAGGTTCGCAATTTTCATGTCTATTGTGGCAAAACAACGTCTGCATGATGTCATATAGGAGTATATGTAACAGGTTGCGTGGCCTAATGGATAAGGCGTCTGACTTCGAATTAGAAGATTAAGGGTTCGAGTCCCTTCGTGGTCGGTTAATTTCATAAACTCAGTTAATTTGGACTTGTTTGCAATTTCCTGAAATTAGTCTTTGTTCTTGTTGCTTTGAAATGCTAGGACATTGTCATGCAACTTCAATGATCTAAGAATGCGAGACCTGTGAAATATTGTGTCTGATTCTGCATCACAAGATTGAGGGATAGCGTCTCTTCGTACTTGTTCAATATAACTAGCTTTCCTCATTCGGACCGGTTCACAATTTTGATATCTATTGTTGCAAAACAACGTCTGAATGATGTCATATTGGATTATGTGGAGTAGAGTGTGTCGCCTAATGGATAAGGTGTTTGACTTCAAATCAGACGATTGAGGGTTTGACTCTCCTCGTTGTTGTTTAATTTCATTAGCACAGCTATTTTGGACATGTTCGCAATTTCCCGAGATAAGGCTTTGTTCTTCTTGCTTTGAAAAGCTAGGACATTGTTATAATATTTAATAATCTAAGAGTGCGAGGCCTGAGTAATATTGTGTCTGATTATGCATCACAAGATTGAGGGATAGCGACTCTTCGTACTTGTTCAATATCACTAGCTTTCCTCATTCGGACAGGTTCGCAATTTTCATGTCTATTGTGGAAAAACAACGTCTGCATGATGTCATATAGGTGTAAATGAATCAGGGTGCGTGGCCTAATGGATAAGGCGTCTGACTTAGAATCAGAAGATTGAGGGTTCGAGTCCCTTCGTGGTCGTTTAATTTCGTAAACTCAGTTAATTTGGACTTGTTTGCAATTTCCTGAAATAAGTCTTTGTTCTTGTTGCTTTGAAATGCTAGGACATTGTCATGCAACTTCAATGATCTAAGAATGCGAGACCTGTGAAATATTGTGTCTGATTCTGCATCACAAGATTGAGGGATAGCTTCTCTTCGTACTTGTTCAATATAACTAGCTTTCCTCATTCGGACCGGTTCACAATTTTGATGTCTATTGTTGCAAAACAACGTCTGAATGATGTCATATTGGATTATGTGGAGTAGAGTGTGTCGCCTAATGGATAAGGTGTTTGACTTCAAATCAGACGATTGAGGGTTTGACTCTCCTCGTTGTTGTTTAATTTCATTAGCTCAGCTATTTTGGACATGTTCGCAACTTCCCGAGATAAGGCTTTGTTCTTCTTGCTTTGAAAAGCTAGGACATTGTTATACAATTTAATAATCTAAGAGTGCGAGGCCTGAGTAATATTGTGTCTGATTATGCATCACAAGATTGAGGGATAGCGTCTCTTCATACTTGTTCAATATCACTAGCTTTCCTCATTCGGACAGGTTCGCAATTTTCATGTCTATTGTGGCAAAACAACGTCTGCATGATGTCATATAGGAGTATATGTAACAGGTTGCGTGGCCTAATGGATAAGGCGTCTGACTTCGAATCAGAAGATTAAGGGTTCGAGTCCCTTCGTGGTCGTTTAATTTCATAAACTCAGTTAATTTGGACTTGTTTGCAATTTGCGGAAATAAGTCTTTGTTCTTCTTGCTTTGAAAAGCTAGGACATTGTTATAATATTTAATAATCTAAGAGTGCGAGGCCTGAGTAATATTGTGTCTGATTATGCATCACAAGATTGAGGGATAGCGTCTCTTCGTACTTGTTCAATATCACTAGCTTTCCTCATTCGGACCGGTTCACAATTTTGATATCTATTGTTGCAAAACAACGTCTGAATGATGTCATATTGGATTATGTGGAGTAGAGTGTGTCGCCTAATGGATAAGGTGTTTGACTTCAAATCAGACGATTGAGGGTTTGACTCTCCTCGTTGTTGTTTAATTTCATTAGCACAGCTATTTTGGACATGTTCGCAACTTACCGAGATAAGGCTTTGTTCTTCTTGCTTTGAAAAGCTAGGACATTGTTATAATATTTAATAATCTAAGAGTGCGAGGCCTGAGTAATATTGTGTCTGATTATGCATCACAAGATTGAGGGATAGCGTCTCTTCGTACTTGTTCAATATCACTAGCTTTCCTCATTCGGACAGGTTCGCAATTTTCATGTCTATTGTGGTAAAACAACGTCTGCATGATGTCATATAAGTGTATATGAAACAGGCTGCGTGGCCTAATGGATAAGGTGTCTGACTTCAAATCAGAAGATTGAGGTTTCGAGTCCCTTCGTGGTCGTTTAATTTCGTAAACTCAGTTAATTTGGACTTGTTTGCAATTTCCTGAAATAAGTCTTTGTTCTTGTTGCTTTGAAATGCTAGGACATTGTCATGCAACTTCAATGATCTAAGAATGTGAGACCTGTGAAATATTGTGTCTGATTCTGCATCACAAGATTGAGGGATAGCGTCTCTTCGTACTTGTTCAATATAACTAGCTTTCCTCATTCGGACCGGTTCACAATTTTGATGTCTATTGTTGCAAAACAACGTCAGAATGATGTCATATTGGATTATGTGGAGTAGAGTGTGTCGCCTAATGGATAAGGTGTTTGACTTCAAATCAGACGATTGAGGGTTTGACTCTCCTCGTTGTTGTTTAATTTCAATTGCACAGCTATTTTGGACATGTTCGCAACTTCCCGAGATAAGGCTTTGTTCTTCTTGCTTTGAAAAGCTAGGACATAGTTATAATATTTAATAATCTAAGAGTGCGAGGCCTGAGTAATATTGTGTCTGATTATACATCACAAGATTGAGGGATAGCGCCTCTTCGTACTTGTTCAATATCACTAGCTTTCCTCATTCGGACAGGTTCGCAATTTTCATGTCTATTGTGGCAAAACAACGTCTGCATGATGTCATATAGGAGTATATGTAACAGGTTGCGTGGCCTAATGGATAAGGCGTCTGACTTCGAATCAGAAGATTAAGGGTTCGAGTCCCTTCGTGGTCGTTTAATTTCATAAACTCAGTTAATTTGGACTTGTTTGCAATTTGCGGAAATAAGTCTTTGTTCTTGTTGCTTTGAAATGCTAGAACATTGTCATGCAACTTCAATGATACTTCAAATCAGACGATTGAGGGTTTGACTCTCCTCGTTGTTGTTTAATTTCATTAGCACAACTATTTTGGACATGTTCGCAACTTCCCGAGATAAGGCTTTGTTCTTCTTGCTTTGAAAAGCTAGGACATTGTTATAATATTTAATAATCTAAGAGTGCGAGGCCTGAGTAATATTGTGTCTGATTATGCATCACAAGATTGAGGGATAGCGTCTCTTCGTACTTGTTCAATATCACTAGCTTTCCTCATTCGGACAGGTTCGCAAGTTTCATGTCTATTGTGGTAAAACAACGTCTGCATGATGTCATATAAGTGTATATGAAACAGGCTGCGTGGCCTAATGGATAAGGCGTCTGCCTTCGAATCAGAAGATTGAGGCTTCGAGTCCCTTCGTGGTCGTTTAATTTCATAAACTCAGTTAATTTGGACTTGGTCGCAACTTCCCGAGATAAGGCTTTGTTCTTCTTGCTTTGAAAAGCTAGGACATTGTTATAATATTTAATAATCTAAGAGTGCGAGGCCTGAGTAATATTGTGTCTGATTATGCATCACAAGATTGAGGGATAGCGTCTCTTCGTACTTGTTCAATATCACTAGCTTTCCTCATTCGGACAGGTTCGCAATTTTCATGTCTATTGTGGCAAAACAACGTCTGCATGATGTCATATAGGAGTATATGTAACAGGTTGCGTGGCCTAATGGATAAGGCGTCTGACTTCGAATTAGAAGATTAAGGGTTCGAGTCCCTTCGTGGTCGGTTAATTTCATAAACTCAGTTAATTTGGACTTGTTTGCAATTTCCTGAAATTAGTCTTTGTTCTTGTTGCTTTGAAATGCTAGAACATTGTCATGCAACTTCAATGATCTAAGAATGCGAGACCTGTGAAATATTGTGTCTGATTCTGCATCACAAGATTGAGGGATAGCGTCTCTTCGTACTTGTTCAATATAACTAGCTTTCCTCATTCGGACCGGTTCACAATTTTGATGTCTATTGTTGCAAAACAACGTCTGAATGATGTCATATTGGATTATGTGGAGTAGAGTGTGTCGCCTAATGGATAAGGTGTTTGACTTCAAATCAGACGATTGAGGGTTTGACTCTCCTCGTTGTTGTTTAATTTCATTAGCACAGCTATTTTGGACATGTTTGCAACTTCCCGAGATAAGGCTTTGTTCTTCTTGCTTTGAAAAGCTAGGACATTGTTATAATATTTAATAATCTAAGAGTGCGAGGCCTGAGTAATATTGTGTCTGATTATGCATCACAAGATTGAGGGATAGCGTCTCTTCGTACTTGTTCAATATCACTAGCTTTCCTCATTCGGACAGGTTCGCAATTTTCATGTCTATTGTGGAAAAACAACGTCTGCATGATGTCATATAGGTGTAAATGAATCAGGCTGCGTGGCCTAATGGATAAGGCGTCTGACTTAGAATCAGAAGATTGAGGGTTCGAGTCCCTTCGTGGTCGTTTAATTTCATAAACTCAGTTAATTTGGACTTGTTTGCAATTTCCTGAAATAAGTCTTTGTTCTTGTTGCTTTGAAATGCTAGGACATTGTCATGCAACTTCAATGATCTAAGAATGCGAGACCTGTGAAATATTGTGTCTGATTCTGCATCACAAGATTGAGGGATAGCTTCTCTTCGTACTTGTTCAATATAACTAGCTTTCCTCATTCGGACCGGTTCACAATTTTGATGTCTATTGTTGCAAAACAACGTCTGAATGATGTCATATTGGATTATGTGGAGTAGAGTGTGTCGCCTAATGGATAAGGTGTTTGACTTCAAATCAGACGATTGAGGGTTTGACTCTCCTCGTTGTTGTTTAATTTCAATTGCACAGCTATTTTGGACATGTTCGCAACTTCCCGAGATAAGGCTTTGTTCTTCTTGCTTTGAAAAGCTAGGACATAGTTATAATATTTAATAATCTAAGAGTGCGAGGCCTGAGTAATATTGTGTCTGATTATACATCACAAGATTGAGGGATAGCGCCTCTTCGTACTTGTTCAATATCACTAGCTTTCCTCATTCGGACAGGTTCGCAATTTTCATGTCTATTGTGGCAAAACAACGTCTGCATGATGTCATATAGGAGTATATGTAACAGGTTGCGTGGCCTAATGGATAAGGCGTCTGACTTCGAATCAGAAGATTAAGGGTTCGAGTCCCTTCGTGGTCGTTTAATTTCATAAACTCAGTTAATTTGGACTTGTTTGCAATTTGCGGAAATAAGTCTTTGTTCTTGTTGCTTTGAAATGCTAGAACATTGTCATGCAACTTCAATGAGACTTCAAATCAGACGATTGAGGGTTTGACTCTCCTCGTTGTTGTTTAATTTCATTAGCACAACTATTTTGGACATGTTCGCAACTTCCCGAGATAAGGCTTTGTTCTTCTTGCTTTGAAAAGCTAGGACATTGTTATAATATTTAATAATCTAAGAGTGCGAGGCCTGAGTAATATTGTGTCTGATTATGCATCACAAGATTGAGGGATAGCGTCTCTTCGTACTTGTTCAATATCACTAGCTTTCCTCATTCGGACAGGTTCGCAAGTTTCATGTCTATTGTGGTAAAACAACGTCTGCATGATGTCATATAAGTGTATATGAAACAGGCTGCGTGGCCTAATGGATAAGGCGTCTGCCTTCGAATCAGAACATTGAGGGTTCGAGTCCCTTCGTGGTCGTTTAATTTCATAAACTCAGTTAATTTGGACTTGGTCGCAACTTCCCGAGATAAGGCTTTGTTCTTCTTGCTTTGAAAAGCTAGGACATTGTTATAATATTTAATAATCTAAGAGTGCGAGGCCTGAGTAATATTGTGTCTGATTATGCATCACAAGATTGAGGGATAGCGTCTCTTCGTACTTGTTCAATATCACTAGCTTTCCTCATTCGGACAGGTTCGCAATTTTCATGTCTATTGTGGCAAAACAACGTCTGCATGATGTCATATAGGAGTATATGTAACAGGTTGCGTGGCCTAATGGATAAGGCGTCTGACTTCGAATTAGAAGATTAAGGGTTCGAGTCCCTTCGTGGTCGGTTAATTTCATAAACTCAGTTAATTTGGACTTGTTTGCAATTTCCTGAAATTAGTCTTTGTTCTTGTTGCTTTGAAATGCTAGAACATTGTCATGCAACTTCAATGATCTAAGAATGCGAGACCTGTGAAATATTGTGTCTGATTCTGCATCACAAGATTGAGGGATAGCGTCTCTTCGTACTTGTTCAATATAACTAGCTTTCCTCATTCGGACCGGTTCACAATTTTGATGTCTATTGTTGCAAAACAACGTCTGAATGATGTCATATTGGATTATGTGGAGTAGAGTGTGTCGCCTAATGGATAAGGTGTTTGACTTCAAATCAGACGATTGAGGGTTTGACTCTCCTCGTTGTTGTTTAATTTCATTAGCACAGCTATTTTGGACATGTTTGCAACTTCCCGAGATAAGGCTTTGTTCTTCTTGCTTTGAAAAGCTAGGACATTGTTATAATATTTAATAATCTAAGAGTGCGAGGCCTGAGTAATATTGTGTCTGATTATGCATCACAAGATTGAGGGATAGCGTCTCTTCGTACTTGTTCAATATCACTAGCTTTCCTCATTCGGACAGGTTCGCAATTTTCATGTCTATTGTGGAAAAACAACGTCTGCATGATGTCATATAGGTGTAAATGAATCAGGCTGCGTGGCCTAATGGATAAGGCGTCTGACTTAGAATCCGAAGATTGAGGGTTCGAGTCCCTTCGTGGTCGTTTAATTTCATAAACTCAGTTAATTTGGACTTGTTTGCAATTTCCTGAAATAAGTCTTTGTTCTTGTTGCTTTGAAATGCTAGGACATTGTCATGCAACTTCAATGATCTAAGAATGCGAGACCTGTGAAATATTGTGTCTGATTCTGCATCACAAGATTGAGGGATAGCTTCTCTTCGTACTTGTTCAATATAACTAGCTTTCCTCATTCGGACCGGTTCACAATTTTGATGTCTATTGTTGCAAAACAACGTCTGAATGATGTCATATTGGATTATGTGGAGTAGAGTGTGTCGCCTAATGGATAAGGTGTTTGACTTCAAATCAGACGATTGAGGGTTTGACTCTCCTCGTTGTTGTTTAATTTCATTAGCTCAGCTATTTTGGACATGTTCGCAACTTCCCGAGATAAGGCTTTGTTCTTCTTGCTTTGAAAAGCTAGGACATTGTTATACAATTTAATAATCTAAGAGTGCGCGGCCTGAGTAATATTGTGTCTGATTATGCATCACAAGATTGAGGGATAGCGTCTCTTCATACTTGTTCAATATCACTAGCTTTCCTCATTCGGACAGGTTCGCAATTTTCATGTCTATTGTGGCAAAACAACGTCTGCATGATGTCATATAGGAGTATATGTAACAGGTTGCGTGGCCTAATGGATAAGGCGTCTGACTTCGAATCAGAAGATTAAGGGTTCGAGTCCCTTCGTGGTCGTTTAATTTCATAAACTCAGTTAATTTGGACTTGTTTGCAATTTGCGGAAATAAGTCTTTGTTCTTGTTGCTTTGAAATGCTAGAACATTGTCATGCAACTTGAATGATCTAAGAATGCGAGACCTGTGAAATATTGTGTCTGATTCTGCATCACAAGATGGAGGGATAGCGTCTCTTCGTACTTGTTCAATATAACTAGCTTTCCTCATTCGGACCGGTTCACAATTTTGATGTCTATTGTTGCAAAACAACGTCAGAATGATGTCATATTGGATTATGTGGAGTAGAGTGTGTCGCCTAATGGATAAGGTGTTTGACTTCAAATCAGACGATTGAGGGTTTGACTCTCCTAGTTGTTGTTTAATTTCATTAGCACAGCTATTTTGGACATGTTCGCAATTTCCCGAGATAAGGCTTTGTTCTTCTTGCTTTGAAAAGCTAGGACATTGTTATAATATTTAATAATCTAAGAGTGCGAGGCCTGAGTAATATTGTGTCTGATTATGCATCACAAGATTGAGGGATAGCGTCTCTTCGTACTTGTTCAATATCACTAGCTTTCCTCATTCGGACAGGTTCGCAATTTTCATGTCTATTGTGGTAAAACAACGTCTGCATGATGTCATATAAGTGTATATGAAACAGGCTGCGTGGCCTAATGGATAAGGTGTCTGACTTCGAATCAGAAGATTGAGGTTTCGAGTCCCTTCGTGGTCGTTTAATTTCATAAACTCAGTTAATTTGGACTTGTTTGCAATTTGCGGAAATAAGTCTTTGTTCTTGTTGCTTTGAAATGCTAGAACATTGTCATGCAACTTCAATGATCTAAGAATGCGAGACCTGTGAAATATTGTGTCTGATTCTGCATCACAAGATTGAGGGATAGCGTCTCTTCGTACTTGTTCAATATAACTAGCTTTCCTCATTCGGACCGGTTCACAATTTTGATGTCTATTGTTGCAAAACAACGTCAGAATGATGTCATATTGGATTATGTGGAGTAGAGTGTGTCGCCTAATGGATAAGGTGTTTGACTTCAAATCAGACGATTGAGGGTTTGACTCTCCTCGTTGTTGTTTAATTTCATTAGCACAACTATTTTGGACATGTTCGCAACTTCCCGAGATAAGGCTTTGTTCTTCTTGCTTTGAAAAGCTAGGACATTGTTATAATATTTAATAATCTAAGAGTGCGAGGCCTGAGTAATATTGTGTCTGATTATGCATCACAAGATTGAGGGATAGCGTCTCTTCGTACTTGTTCAATATCACTAGCTTTCCTCATTCGGACAGGTTCGCAAGTTTCATGTCTATTGTGGTAAAACAACGTCTGCATGATGTCATATAAGTGTATATGAAACAGGCTGCGTGGCCTAATGGATAAGGCGTCTGACTTCGAATCAGAAGATTGAGGGTTCGAGTCCCTTCGTGGTCGTTTAATTTCATAAACTCAGTTAATTTGGACTTGTTCGCAACTTCCCGAGATAAGGCTTTGTTCTTCTTGCTTTGAAAAGCTAGGACATTGTTATAATATTTAATAATCTAAGAGTGCGAGGCCTGAGTAATATTGTGTCTGATTATGCATCACAAGATTGAGGGATAGCGTCTCTTCGTACTTGTTCAATATCACTAGCTTTCCTCATTCGGACAGGTTCGCAATTTTCATGTCTATTGTGGTAAAACAACGTCTGCATGATGTCATATAGGTGTACATGCAACAGGCTGCGTGGCCTAATGGATAAGGTGTCTGACTTCGAATCAGAAGATTGAGGTTTCGAGTCCCTTCGTGGTCGTTTAATTTCGTAAACTCAGTTAATTTGGACTTGTTTGCAATTTCCTGAAATAAGTCTTTGTTCTTGTTGCTTTGAAATGCTAGGACATTGTCATGCAACTTCAATGATCTAAGAATGCGAGACCTGTGAAATATTGTGTCTGATTCTGCATCACAAGATTGAGGGATAGCTTCTCTTCGTACTTGTTCAATATAACTAGCTTTCCTCATTCGGACCGGTTCACAATTTTGATGTCTATTGTTGCAAAACAACGTCTGAATGATGTCATATTGGATTATGTGGAGTAGAGTGTGTCGCCTAATGGATAAGGTGTTTGACTTCAAATCAGACGGTTGAGGGTTTGACTCTCCTCGTTGTTGTTTAATTTCATTAGCTCAGCTATTTTGGACATGTTCGCAACTTCCCGAGATAAGGCTTTGTTCTTCTTGCTTTGAAAAGCTAGGACATTGTTATACAATTTAATAATCTAAGAGTGCGAGGCCTGAGTAATATTGTGTCTGATTATTCATCACAAGATTGAGGGATAGCGTCTCTTCATACTTGTTCAATATCACTAGCTTTCCTCATTCGGACAGGTTCGCAATTTTCATGTCTATTGTGGCAAAACAACGTCTGCATGATGTCATATAGGAGTATATGTAACAGGTTGTGTGGCCTAATGGATAAGGCGTCTGACTTCGAATCAGAAGATTAAGGGTTCGAGTCCCTTCGTGGTCGGTTAATTTCATAAACTCAGTTAATTTGGACTTGTTTGCAATTTCCTGAAATAAGTCTTTGTTCTTGTTGCTTTGAAATGCTAGAACATTGTCATGCAACTTCAATGATCTAAGAATGCGAGACCTGTGAAATATTGTGTCTGATTCTGCATCACAAGATTGAGGGATAGCGTCTCTTCGTACTTGTTCAATATAACTAGCTTTCCTCATTCGGACCGGTTCATAATTTTGATGTCTATTGTTGCAAAACAACGTCTGAATGATGTCATATTGGATTATGTGGAGTAGAGTGTGTCGCCTAATGGATAAGGTGTTTGACTTCAAATCAGACGATTGAGGGTTTGACTCTCCTCGTTGTTGTTTAATTTCATTAGCACAGCTATTTTGGACATGTTCGCAATTTCCCGAGATAAGGCTTTGTTCTTCTTGCTTTGAAAAGCTAGGACATTGTTATAATATTTAATAATCTAAGAGTGCGAGGCCTGAGTAATATTGTGTCTGATTATGCATCACAAGATTGAGGGATAGCGTCTCTTCGTACTTGTTCAATATCACTAGCTTTCCTCATTCGGACAGGTTCGCAATTTTCATGTCTATTGTGGTAAAACAACGTCTGCATGATGTCATATAAGAGTATATGTAACTGGCTGCGTGGCCTAATGGATAAGGCGTCTGACTTCGAGTCCCTTCGTGGCCGTTTAATTTCGTAAACTCAGTTAATTTGGACTTGTTTGCAATTTCCTGAAATAAGTCTTTGTTCTTGTTGCTTTGAAATGCTAGGACATTGTCATGCAACTTCAATGATCTAAGAATGCGAGACCTGTGAAATATTGTGTCTGATTCTGCATCACAAGATTGAGGGATAGCTTCTCTTCGTACTTGTTCAATATAACTAGCTTTCCTCATTCGGACCGGTTCACAATTTTGATATCTATTGTTGCAAAACAACGTCTGAATGATGTCATATTGGATTATGTGGAGTAGAGTGTGTCGCCTAATGGATAAGGTGTTTGACTTCAAATCAGACGATTGAGGGTTTGACTCTCCTCGTTGTTGTTTAATTTCATTAGCACAGCTATTTTGGACATGTTCGCAACTTCCCGAGATAAGGCTTTGTTCTTCTTGCTTTGAAAAGCTAGGACATTGTTATAATATTTAATAATCTAAGAGTGCGAGGCCTGAGTAATATTGTGTCTGATTATGCGTCACAAGATTGAGGGATAGCGTCTCTTCGTACTTGTTCAATATCACTAGCTTTCCTCATTCGGACAGGTTGGCAATTTTCATGTCTATTGTGGTAAAACAACGTCTGCATGATGTCATATAGGTGTATATGAAACAGGCTGCGTGGCCTAATGGATAAGGCGTCTGACTTCGAATCAGAAGATTGAGGGTTCGAGTCCCTACGTGGTCGTTTAATTTCATTAGCACAGCTATTTTGGACATGTTCGCAATTTCCCGAGATAAGGCTTTGTTCTTCTTGCTTTGAAAAGCTAGGACATTGTTATAATATTTAATAATCTAAGAGTGCGAGGCCTGAGTAATATTGTGTCTGATTATGCATCACAAGATTGAGGGATAGCGTCTCTTCGTACTTGTTCAATATCACTAGCTTTCCTCATTCGGACAGGTTCGCAATTTTCATGTCTATTGTGGTAAAACAACGTCTGCATGATGTCATATAGGAGTATATGTAACAGGCTGTGTGGCCTAATGGATAAGGCGTCTGACTTCGAATCAGAAGATTGAGGGTTTGAGTCCCTTCGTGGTCGTTTAATTTCATAAACTCAGTTAATTTGGACTTGTTCGCAACTTCCCGAGATAAGGCTTTGTTCTTCTTGCTTTGAAAAGCTAGGACATTGTTATAATATTTAATAATCTAAGAGTGCGAGGCCTGAGTAATATTGTGTCTGATTATGCATCACAAGATTGAGGGATAGCGTCTCTTCGTACTTGTTCAATATCACTAGCTTTCCTCATTCGGACAGGTTCGTAATTTTCATGTCTATTGTGGTAAAACAACGTCTGCATGATGTCATATAGGTGTAAATGAAACAGGCTGCGTGGCCTAATGGATAAGGCGTCTGACTTCGAATCAGAAGATTGAGGGTTCGAGTCCATTCGTGGTCGTTTAATTTCGTAAACTCAGTTAATTTGGACTTGTTTGCAATTTCCCGGAATTTTGTCTTTGTTCTTGTTGCTTTGAAATGCTAGGACATTGTCATGCAACTTCAATGATCTAAGAATGCGAGACCTGTGAAATATTGTGTCTGATTCTGCATCACAAGATTGAGGGATAGCTTCTCTTCGTACTTGTTCAATATAACTAGCTTTCCTCATTCGGACCGGTTCACAATTTTGATGTCTATTGTTGCAAAACAACGTCTGAATGATGTCATATTGGATTATGTGGAGTAGAGTGTGTCGCCTAATGGATAAGGTGTTTGACTTCAAATCAGACGATTGAGGGTTTGACTCTCCTCGTTGTTGTTTAATTTCATTAGCACAACTATTTTGGACATGTTCGCAACTTCCCGAGATAAGGCTTTGTTCTTGTTGCTTTGAAAAGCTAGGACATTGTTATAATATTTAATAATCTAAGAGTGCGAGGCCTGAGTAATATTGTGTCTGATTATGCATCACAAGATTGAGGGATAGCGTCTCTTCGTACTTGTTCAATATCACTAGCTTTCCTCATTCGGACAGGTTCGCAAGTTTCATGTCTATTGTGGTAAAACAACGTCTGCATGATGTCATATGAGTGTATATGAAACAGGCTGCGTGGCCTAATGGATAAGGCGTCTGACTTCGAATCAGAAGATTGAGGGTTCGAGTCCTTTCGTGGTCGTTTAATTTCATAAACTCAGTTAATTTGGACTTGTTCGCAACTTCCCGAGATAAGGCTTTGTTCTTCTTGCTTTGAAAAGCTAGGACATTGTTATAATATTTAATAATCTAAGAGTGCGAGGCCTGAGTAATATTGTGTCTGATTATGCATCACAAGATTGAGGGATAGCGTCTCTTCGTACTTGTTCAATATCACTAGCTTTCCTCATTCGGACAGGTTCGCAAGTTTCATGTCTATTGTGGTAAAACAACGTCTGCATGATGTCATATGAGTGTATATGAAACAGGCTGCGTGGCCTAATGGATAAGGCGTCTGACTTCGAATCAGAAGATTGAGGGTTCGAGTCCTTTCGTGGTCGTTTAATTTCATAAACTCAGTTAATTTGGACTTGTTCGCAACTTCCCGAGATAAGGCTTTGTTCTTCTTGCTTTGAAAAGCTAGGACATTGTTATAATATTTAATAATCTAAGAGTGCGAGGCCTGAGTAATATTGTGTCTGATTATGCATCACAAGATTGAGGGATAGCGTCTCTTCGTACTTGTTCAATATCACTAGCTTTCCTCATTCGGACAGGTTCGCAATTTTCATGTCTATTGTGGTAAAACAACGTCTGCATGATGTCATATAGGAGTATATGTAACAGGCTGCGTGACCTAATGGGTAAGGCGTCTGACTTCGAATCAGAAGATTGATGGTTCGAGTCCCTTCGTGGTCGTTTAATTTCATAAACTCAGTTAATTTGGACTTGTTCGCAACTTCCCGAGATAAGGCTTTGTTCTTCTTGCTTTGAAAAGCTAGGACATTGTTATAATATTTAATAATCTAAGAGTGCGAGGCCTGAGTAATATTGTGTCTGATTATGCATCACAAGATTGAGGGATAGCGTCTCTTCGTACTTGTTCAATATCACTAGCTTTCCTCATTCGGACAGGTTCGTAATTTTCATGTCTATTGTGGTAAAACAACGTCTGCATGATGTCATATAGGTGTAAATGAAACAGGCTGCGTGGCCTAATGGATAAGGCGTCTGACTTCGAATCAGAAGATTGAGGGTTCGAGTCCGTTCGTGGTCGTTTAATTTCGTAAACTCAGTTAATTTGGACTTGTTTGCAATTTCCTGAAATAAGTCTTTGTTCTTGTTGCTTTGAAATGCTAGGACATTGTCATGCAACTTCAATGATCTAAGAATGCGAGACCTGTGAAATATTGTGTCTGATTCTGCATCACAAGATTGATTGATAGCTTCTCTTCGTACATGTTCAATATAACTAGCTTTCCTCATTCGGACCGGTTCACAATTTTGATGTCTATTGTTGCAAAACAACGTCTGAATGATGTCATATTGGATTATGTGGAGTAGAGTGTGTCGCCTAATGGATAAGGTGTTTGACTTCAAATCAGACGATTGAGGGTTTGACTCTCCTCGTTGTTGTTTAATTTCATTAGCACAACTATTTTGGACATGTTCGCAACTTCCCGAGATAAGGCTTTGTTCTTCTTGCTTTGAAAAGCTAGGACATTGTTATAATATTTAATAATCTAAGAGTGCGAGGCCTGAGTAATATTGTGTCTGATTATGCATCACAAGATTGAGGGATAGCGTCTCTTCGTACTTGTTCAATATCACTAGCTTTCCTCATTCGGACAGGTTCGTAATTTTCATGTCTATTGTGGTAAAACAACGTCTGCATGATGTCATATAGGTGTAAATGAAACAGGCTGCGTGGCCTAATGGATAAGGCGTCTGACTTCAAATCAGAAGATTGAGGGTTCGAGTCCATTCGTGGTCGTTTAATTTCGTAAACTCAGTTAATTTGGACTTGTTTGCAATTTCCTGAAATAAGTCTTTGTTCTTGTTGCTTTGAAATGCTAGGACATTGTCATGCAACTTCAATGATCTAAGAATGCGAGACCTGTGAAATATTGTGTCTGATTCTGCATCACAAGATTGAGGGATAGCTTCTCTTCGTACTTGTTCAATATAACTAGCTTTCCTCATTCGGACCGGTTCACAATTTTGATGTCTATTGTTGCAAAACAACGTCTGAATGATGTCATATTGGATTATGTGGAGTAGAGTGTGTCGCCTAATGGATAAGGTGTTTGACTTCAAATCAGACGATTGAGGGTTTGACTCTCCTCGTTGTTGTTTAATTTCATTAGCACAACTATTTTGGACATGTTCGCAACTTCCCGAGATAAGGCTTTGTTCTTCTTGCTTTGAAAAGCTAGGACATTGTTATAATATTTAATAATATAAGAGTGCGAGGCCTGAGTAATATTGTGTCTGATTATGCATCACAAGATTGAGTTATAGCGTCTCTTCGTACATGTTCAATATCACTAGCTTTCCTCATTCGGACAGGTTCGCAAGTTTCATGTCTATTGTGGTAAAACAACGTCTGCATGATGTCATATAAGTATATATGAAACAGGCTGCGTGGCCTAATGGATAAGGCGTCTGACTTCGAATCAGAAGATTGAGGGTTCGAGTCCCTTCGGGGTCGTTTAATTTCATAAACTCAGTTAATTTGGACATGTTCGCAACTTCCCGAGATAAGGCTTTGTTCTTCTTGCTTTGAAAAGCTAGGACATTGTTATAATATTTAATAATCTAAGAGTGCGAGGCCTGAGTAATATTGTGTCTGATTATGCATCACAAGATTGAGGGATAGCGTCTCTTCGTACTTGTTCAATATCACTAGCTTTCCTCATTCGGACAGGTTCGCAATTTTCATGTCTATTGTGGTAAAACAACGTCTGCATGATGTCATATAGGAGTATATGTAACAGGCTGCGTGGCCTAATGGATTAGGCGTCTGACTTCGAATCAGAAGATTGAGGGTTCGAGTACCTTCGTGGTCGTTTAATTTCATAAACTCAGTTAATTTGGACTTGTTCGCAACTTCCCGAGATAAGGCTTTGTTCTTCTTGCTTTGAAAAGCTAGGACATTGTTATAATATTTAATAATCTAAGAGTGCGAGGCATGAGTAATATTGTGTCTGATTATGCATCACAAGATTGAGGGATAGCGTCTCTTCGTACTTGTTCAATATCACTAGCTTTCCTCATTCGGACAGGTTCGTAATTTTCATGTCTATTGTGGTAAAACAACGTCTGCATGATGTCATATAGGTGTAAATGAAACAGGCTGCGTGGCCTAATGGATAAGGAGTCTGACTTCGAATCAGAAGATTGAGGGTTCGAGTCCGTTCGTGGTCGTTTAATTTCGTAAACTCAGTTAATTTGGACTTGTTTGCAATTTCCTGAAATAAGTCTTTGTTCTTGTTGCTTTGAAATGCTAGGACATTGTCATGCAACTTCAATGATCTAAGAATGCGAGACCTGTGAAATATTGTGTCTGATTCTGCATCACAAGATTGATTGATAGCTTCTCTTCGTACATGTTCAATATAACTAGCTTTCCTCATTCGGACCGGTTCACAATTTTGATGTCTATTGTTGCAAAACAACGTCTGAATGATGTCATATTGGATTATGTGGAGTAGAGTGTGTCGCCTAATGGATAAGGTGTTTGACTTCAAATCAGACGATTGAGGGTTTGACTCTCCTCGTTGTTGTTTAATTTCATTAGCACAACTATTTTGGACATGTTCGCAACTTCCCGAGATAAGGCTTTGTTCTTCTTGCTTTGAAAAGCTAGGACATTGTTATAATATTTAATAATCTAAGAGTGCGAGGCCTGAGTAATATTGTGTCTGATTATGCATCACAAGATTGAGGGATAGCGTCTCTTCGTACTTGTTCAATATCACTAGCTTTCCTCATTCGGACAGGTTCGCAAGTTTCATGTCTATTGTGGTAAAACAACGTCTGCATGATGTCATATAAGTGTATACGAAACAGGCTGCGTGGCCTAATGGATAAGGCGTCTGACTTCGAATCAGAAGATTGAGAGTTCGAGTCCCTTCGTGGTCGTTTAATTTCATAAACTCAGTTAATTTGGACTTGTTCGCAACTTCCCGAGATAAGGCTTTGTTCTTCTTGCTTTGAAAAGCTAGGACATTGTTATAATATTTAATAATCTAAGAGTGCGAGGCCTGAGTAATATTGTGTCTGATTATGCATCACAAGATTGAGGGATAGCGTCTCTTCGTACTTGTTCAATATCACTAGCTTTCCTCATTCGGACAGGTTCGCAATTTTCATGTCTATTGTGGTAAAACAACGTCTGCATGATGTCATATAGGTGTATATGAAACAGGCTGCGTGGCCTAATGGATAAGGCGTCTGACTTCGAATCAGAAGATTGAGGGTTCGAGTCCCTTCGTGGTCATTTAATTTCGTAAACTCAGTTAATTTGGACTTGTTTGCAATTTCCTGAAATAAGTCTTTGTTCTTGTTGCTTTGAAATGCTAGGACATTGTCATGCAACTTCAATGATCTAAGAATGCGAGACCTGTGAAATATTGTGTCTGATTCTGCATCACAAGATTGAGGGATAGCTTCTCTTCGTACTTGTTCAATATAACTAGCTTTCCTCATTCGGACCGGTTCACAATTTTGATGTCTATTGTTGCAAAACAACGTCTGAATGATGTCATATTGGATTATGTGGAGTAGAGTGTGTCGCCTAATGGATAAGGTGTTTGACTTCAAATCAGACGATTGAGGGTTTGACTCTCCTCGTTGTTGTTTAATTTCATTAGCACAACTATTTTGGACATGTTCGCAACTTCCCGAGATAAGGCTTTGTTCTTCTTGCTTTGAAAAGCTAGGACATTGTTATAATATTTAATAATATAAGAGTGCGAGGCCTGAGTAATATTGTGTCTGATTATGCATCACAAGATTGAGTTATAGCGTCTCTTCGTACTTGTTCAATATCACTAGCTTTCCTCATTCGGACAGGTTCGCAAGTTTCATGTCTATTGTGGTAAAACAACGTCTGCATGATGTCATATAAGTATATATGAAACAGGCTGCGTGGCCTAATGGATAAGGCGTCTGACTTCGAATCAGAAGATTGAGGGTTCGAGTCCCTTCGTGGTCGTTTAATTTCATAAACTCAGTTAATTTGGACATGTTCGCAACTTCCCGAGATAAGGCTTTGTTCTTCTTGCTTTGAAAAGCTAGGACATTGTTATAATATTTAATAATCTAAGAGTGCGAGGCCTGAGTAATATTGTGTCTGATTATGCATCACAAGATTGAGGGATAGCGTCTCTTCGTACTTGTTCAATATCACTAGCTTTCCTCATTCGGACAGGTTCGCAATTTTCATGTCTATTGTGGTAAAACAACGTCTGCATGATGTCATATAGGAGTATATGGAACAGGCTGCGTGGCCTAATGGATTAGGCGTCTGACTTCGAATCAGAAGATTGAGGGTTCGAGTACCTTCGTGGTCGTTTAATTTCATAAACTCAGTTAATTTGGACTTGTTCGCAACTTCCCGAGATAAGGCTTTGTTCTTCTTGCTTTGAAAAGCTAGGACATTGTTATAATATTTAATAATCTAAGAGTGCGAGGCATGAGTAATATTGTGTCTGATTATGCATCACAAGATTGAGGGATAGCGTCTCTTCGTACTTGTTCAATATCACTAGCTTTCCTCATTCGGACAGGTTCGTAATTTTCATGTCTATTGTGGTAAAACAACGTCTGCATGATGTCATATAGGTGTAAATGAAACAGGCTGCGTGGCCTAATGGATAAGGAGTCTGACTTCGAATCAGAAGATTGAGGGTTCGAGTCCGTTCGTGGTCGTTTAATTTCGTAAACTCAGTTAATTTGGACTTGTTTGCAATTTCCTGAAATAAGTCTTTGTTCTTGTTGCTTTGAAATGCTAGGACATTGTCATGCAACTTCAATGATCTAAGAATGCGAGACCTGTGAAATATTGTGTCTGATTCTGCATCACAAGATTGATTGATAGCTTCTCTTCGTACATGTTCAATATAACTAGCTTTCCTCATTCGGACCGGTTCACAATTTTGATGTCTATTGTTGCAAAACAACGTCTGAATGATGTCATATTGGATTATGTGGAGTAGAGTGTGTCGCCTAATGGATAAGGTGTTTGACTTCAAATCAGACGATTGAGGGTTTGACTCTCCTCGTTGTTGTTTAATTTCATTAGCACAACTATTTTGGACATGTTCGCAACTTCCCGAGATAAGGCTTTGTTCTTCTTGCTTTGAAAAGCTAGGACATTGTTATAATATTTAATAATCTAAGAGTGCGAGGCCTGAGTAATATTGTGTCTGATTATGCATCACAAGATTGAGGGATAGCGTCTCTTCGTACTTGTTCAATATCACTAGCTTTCCTCATTCGGACAGGTTCGCAAGTTTCATGTCTATTGTGGTAAAACAACGTCTGCATGATGTCATATAAGTGTATACGAAACAGGCTGCGTGGCCTAATGGATAAGGCGTCTGACTTCGAATCAGAAGATTGAGAGTTCGAGTCCCTTCGTGGTCGTTTAATTTCATAAACTCAGTTAATTTGGACTTGTTCGCAACTTCCCGAGATAAGGCTTTGTTCTTCTTGCTTTGAAAAGCTAGGACATTGTTATAATATTTAATAATCTAAGAGTGCGAGGCCTGAGTAATATTGTGTCTGATTATGCATCACAAGATTGAGGGATAGCGTCTCTTCGTACTTGTTCAATATCACTAGCTTTCCTCATTCGGACAGGTTCGCAATTTTCATGTCTATTGTGGTAAAACAACGTCTGCATGATGTCATATAGGTGTATATGAAACAGGCTGCGTGGCCTAATGGATAAGGCGTCTGACTTCGAATCAGAAGATTGAGGGTTCGAGTCCCTTCGTGGTCATTTAATTTCGTAAACTCAGTTAATTTGGACTTGTTTGCAATTTCCTGAAATAAGTCTTTGTTCTTGTTGCTTTGAAATGCTAGGACATTGTCATGCAACTTCAATGATCTAAGAATGCGAGACCTGTGAAATATTGTGTCTGATTCTGCATCACAAGATTGAGGGATAGCTTCTCTTCGTACTTGTTCAATATAACTAACTTTCCTCATCCGGACCGGTTCACAATTTTGATATCTATTGTTGCAAAACAACGTCTGAATGATGTCATATTGGATTATGTGGAGTAGAGTGTGTCGCCTAATGGATAAGGTGTTTGACTTCAAATCAGACGATTGAGGGTTTGACTCTCCTCGTTGTTGTTTAATTTCATTAGCACAGCTATTTTGGACATGTTCGCAACTTCCCGAGATAAGGCTTTGTTCTTCTTGCTTTGAAAAGCTAGGACATTGTTATAATATTTAATAATCTAAGAGTGCGAGGCCTGAGTAATATTGTGTCTGATTATGCATCACAAGATTGAGGGATAGCGTCTCTTCGTACTTGTTCAATATCACTAGCTTTCCTCATTCGGACAGGTTCGCAATTTTCATGTCTATTGTGGTAAAACAACGTCTGCATGATGTCATATAGGTGTATATGAAACAGGCTGCGTGGCCTAATGGATAAGGCGTCTGACTTCGAATCACAAGATTGAGGGTTCGAGTCCCTTCGTGGTCATTTAATTTCGTAAATTCAGTTAATTTGGACTTGTTTGCAATTTCCTGAAATAAGTCTTTGTTCTTGTTGCTTTGAAATGCTAGGACATTGTCATGCAACTTCAATGATCTAAGAATGCGAGACCTGTGAAATATTGTGTCTGATTCTGCATCACAAGATTGAGGGATAGCTTCTCTTCGTACTTGTTCAATATAACTAGCTTTCCTCATTCGGACCGGTTCACAATTTTGATATCTATTGTTGCAAAACAACGTCTGAATGATGTCATATTGGATTATGTGGAGTAGAGTGTGTCGCCTAATGGATAAGGTGTTTGACTTCAAATCAGACGATTGAGGGTTTGACTCTCCTCGTTGTTGTTTAATTTCATTAGCACAGCTATTTTGGACATGTTCGCAACTTCCCGAGATAAGGCTTTGTTCTTCTTGCTTTGAAAAGCTAGGACATTGTTATAATATTTAATAATCTAAGAGTGCGAGGCCTGAGTAATATTGTGTCTGATTATGCATCACAAGATTGAGGGATAGCGTCTCTTCGTACTTGTTCAATATCACTAGCTTTCCTCATTCGGACAGGTTCGCAATTTTCATGTATATTGTGGTAAAACAACGTCTGCATGATGTCATATAGGAGTATATGTAACAGGCTGCGTGGCCTAATGGATAAGGCGTCTGACTTCGAATCAGAAGATTAAGGGTTGGAGTCCCTTCGTGGTCGTTTAATTTCATAAACTAAGTTAATTTGGACTTGTTTGCAATTTGCGGAAATAAGTCTCTGTTCTTGTTGCTTTGAAATGCTAGAACATTGTCATGCAACTTCAATGATCTAAGAATGCGAGACCTGTGAAATATTGTGTCTGATTCTGCATCACAAGATTGAGGGATAGCGTCTCTTCGTACTTGTTCAATATAACTAGCTTTCCTCATTCGGACCGGTTCACAATTTTGATGTCTATTGTTGCAAAACAACGTCAGAATGATGTCATATTGGATTATGTGGAGTAGAGTGTGTCGCCTAATGCATAAGGTGTTTGACTTCAAATCAGACGATTGAGGGTTTGACTCTCCTCGTTGTTGTTTAATTTCAATTGCACAGCTATTTTGGACATGTTCGCAACTTCCCGAGATAAGGCTTTGTTCTTCTTGCTTTGAAAAGCTAGGACATTGTTATAATATTTAATAATCTAAGAGTGCGAGGCCTGAGTAATATTGTGTCTGATTATACATCACAAGATTGAGGGATAGCGCCTCTTCGTACTTGTTCAATATCACTAGCTTTCCCCATTCGGACAGGTTCGCAATTTTCATGTCTATTGTGGTAAAACAACGTCTGCATGATGTCATATAGGAGTATATGAAACAGGCTGCGTGGCCTAATGGATAAGGCGTCTGACTTCGAATCAGAAGATTGAGGGTTCGAGTCACTTCGTGGTCGTTTAACTTCATAAACTCAGTTAATTTGGACTTGTTTGCAATTTGCGGAAATAAGTCTTTGTTCTTGTTGCTTTGAAATGCTAGAACATTGTCATGCAACTTCAATGATCTAGGAATGCGAGACCTGTGAAATATTGTGTCTGATTCTGCATCACAAGATTGAGGGATAGCGTCTCTTCGTACTTGTTCAATATAACTAGCTTTCCTCATTCGGACCGGTTCACAATTTTTTATATCTATTGTTGCAAAACAACGTCTGAATGATGTCATATTGGATTATGTGGAGTAGAGTGTGTCGCCTAATGGATAAGGTGTTTGACTTCGAATCAGAAGATTGAGGGTTTGACTCTCCTCGTTGTTGTTTAATTTCATTAGCACAGCTATTTTGGACATGTTCGCAATTTCCCGAGATAAGGCTTTGTTCTTCTTGCTTTGAAAAGCTAGGACATTGTTATAATATTTAATAATCTAAGAGTGCGAGGCCTGAGTAATATTGTGTCTGATTATGCATCACAAGATTGAGGGATAGCGTCTCTTCGTACTTGTTCAATATCACTAGCTTTCCTCATTCGGACAGGTTCGCAATTTTCATGTCTATTGTGGTAAAACAACGTCTGCATGATGTCATATAGGAGTATATGTAACAGGCTGCGTGGCCTAATGGATAAGGCGTCTGACTTCGAATCAGAAGATTGAGGGTTCGAGTCCCTTCGTGGTCGTTTAATTTCATAAACTCAGTTAATTTGGACTTGTTCGCAACTTCCCGAGATAAGGCTTTGTTCTTCTTGCTTTGAAAAGCTAGGACATTGTTATAATATTTAATAATCTAAGAGTGCGAGGCCTGAGTAATATTGTGTCTGATTATGCATCACAAGATTGAGGGATAGCGTCTCTTCGTACTTGTTCAATATCACTAGCTTTCCTCATTCGGACAGGTTCGCAATTTTCATGTCTATTGTGGTAAAACAACGTCTGCATGATGTCATATATGCGTGGCCTAATGGATAAGGCGTCTGACTTCGAATCAGAAGATTAAGGGTTGGAGTCCCTTCGTGGTCGTTTAATTTCATAAACTCAGTTAATTTGGACTTGTTCGCAACTTCCCGAGATAAGGCTTTGTTCTTCTTGCTTTGAAAAGCTAGGACATTGTTATAATATTTAATAATCTAAGAGTGCGAGGCCTGAGTAATATTGTGTCTGATTATACATCACAAGATTGAGGGATAGCGCCTCTTCGTACTTGTTCAATATCACTAGCTTTCCTCATTCGGACAGGTTCGCAATTTTCATGTCTATTGTGGTAAAACAACGTCTGCATGATGTCATATAAGTGTATATGAAACAGGCTGCGTGGCCTAATGGATAAGGTGTCTGACTTCGAATCAGAAGATTGATGTTTCGAGTCCCTTCGTGGTCGTTTAATTTCGTTAATTTGGACTTGTTTGCAATTTCCTGAAATAAGTCTTTGTTCTTGTTGCTTTGAAATGCTAGGACATTGTCATGCAACTTCAATAATCTAAGAGTGCGAGGCCTGAGTAATATTGTGTCTGATTATGCATCACAAGATTGAGGGATAGCGTCTCTTCATACTTGTTCAATATCACTAGCTTTCCTCATTCGGACAGGTTCGCAATTTTCATGTCTATTGTGGCAAAACAACGTCTGCATGATGTCATATAGGAGTATATGTAACAGGCTGCGTGGCCTAATGGATAAGGTGTCTGACTTCGAATCAGAAGATTGAGGGTTCGAGTCTTTTCGTGGTCGTTTAATTTCATAAACTCAGTTAATTTGGACATGTTTGCAATTTCCTGAAATAAGTCTTTGTTCTTGTTGCTTTGAAATGCTAGAACATTGTCATGCAACTTCAATGATCTAAGAATGCGAGACCTGTGAAATATTGTGTCTGATTCTGCATCACAAGATTGAGGGATAGCTTCTCTTCGTACTTGTTCAATATAACTAGCTTTCCTAAATTCGGACCGGTTCACAATTTTGATATCTATTGTTGCAAAACAACGTCTGAATGATGTCATATTGGATTATGTGGAGTAGAGTGTGTCGCCGAATGGATAAGGTGTTTGACTTCAAATCAGACGATTGAGGGTTTGACTCTCCTCGTTGTCGTTTAATTTCATTAGCACAGCTATTTTGGACATGTTCGCAACTTCCCGAGATAAGGCTTTGTTCTTCTTGCTTTGAAAAGCTAGGACATTGTTATAATATTTAATAATCTAAGAGTGCGAGGCCTGAGTAATATTGTGTCTGATTATGCATCACAAGATTGAGGGATAGCGTCTCTTCATACTTGTTCAATATCACTAGCTTTCCTCATTCGGACAGGTTCGCAATTTTCATGTCTATTGTGGCAAAACAACGTCTGCATGATGTCATATAGGAGTATATGTAACAGGTTGCGTGGCCTAATGGATAAGGCGTCTGACTTCGAATCAGAAGATTAAGGGTTGGAGTCCCTTCGTGGTCGTTTAATTTCATAAACTCAGTTAATTTGGACTTGTTCGCAACTTCCCGAGATAAGGCTTTGTTCTTCTTGCTTTGAAAAGCTAGGACATTGTTATAATATTTAATAATCTAAGAGTGCGAGGCCTGAGTAATATTGTGTCTGATTATACATCACAAGATTGAGGGATAGCGCCTCTTCGTACTTGTTCAATATCACTAGCTTTCCTCATTCGGACAGGTTCGCAATTTTCATGTCTATTGTGGTAAAACAACGTCTGCATGATGTCATATAGGAGTATATGTAACAGGTTGCGTGGCCTAATGGATAAGGCGTCTGACTTCGAATCAGAAGATTAAGGGTTGGAGTCCCTTCGTGGTCGTTTAATTTCATAAACTAAGTTAATTTGGACTTGTTTGCAATTTGCGGAAATAAGTCTTTGTTCTTGTTGCTTTGAAATGCTAGAACATTGTCATGCAACTTCAATGATCTAAGAATGCGAGACCTGTGAAATATTGTGTCTGATTCTGCATCACAAGATTGAGGGATAGCGTCTCTTCGTACTTGTTCAATATAACTAGCTTTCCTCATTCGGACCGGTTCACAATTTTGATGTCTATTGTTGCAAAACAACGTCAGAATGATGTCATATTGGATTATGTGGAGTAGAGTGTGTCGCCTAATGCATAAGGTGTTTGACTTCAAATCAGACGATTGAGGGTTTGACTCTCCTCGTTGTTGTTTAATTTCAATTGCACAGCTATTTTGGACATGTTCGCAACTTCCCGAGATAAGGCTTTGTTCTTCTTGCTTTGAAAAGCTAGGACATTGTTATAATATTTAATAATCTAAGAGTGCGAGGCCTGAGTAATATTGTGTCTGATTATACATCACAAGATTGAGGGATAGCGCCTCTTCGTACTTGTTCAATATCACTAGCTTTCCCCATTCGGACAGGTTCGCAATTTTCATGTCTATTGTGGTAAAACAACGTCTGCATGATGTCATATAGGAGTATATGAAACAGGCTGCGTGGCCTAATGGATAAGGCGTCTGACTTCGAATCAGAACATTGAGGGTTCGAGTCCCTTCGTGGTCGTTTAACTTCATAAACTCAGTTAATTTGGACTTGTTTGCAATTTGCGGAAATAAGTCTTTGTTCTTGTTGCTTTGAAATGCTAGAACATTGTCATGCAACTTCAATGATCTAGGAATGCGAGACCTGTGAAATATTGTGTCTGATTCTGCATCACAAGATTGAGGGATAGCGTCTCTTCGTACTTGTTCAATATAACTAGCTTTCCTCATTCGGACCGGTTCACAATTTTGATATCTATTGTTGCAAAACAACGTCTGAATGATGTCATATTGGATTATGTGGAGTAGAGTGTGTCGCCTAATGGATAAGGTGTTTGACTTCAAATCAGAAGATTGAGGGTTTGACTCTCCTCGTTGTTGTTTAATTTCATTAGCACAGCTATTTTGGACATGTTCGCAATTTCCCGAGATAAGGCTTTGTTCTTCTTGCTTTGAAAAGCTAGGACATTGTTATAATATTTAATAATCTAAGAGTGCGAGGCCTGAGTAATATTGTGTCTGATTATGCATCACAAGATTGAGGGATAGCGTCTCTTCGTACTTGTTCAATATCACTAGCTTTCCTCATTCGGACAGGTTCGCAATTTTCATGTCTATTGTGGTAAAACAACGTCTGCATGATGTCATATAGGAGTATATGTAACAGGCTGCGTGGCCTAATGGATAAGGCGTCTGACTTCGAATCAGAAGATTGAGGTTTCGAGTCCTTTCGTGGTCGTTTAATTTCATAAACTCAGTTAATTTGGACTTGTTCGCAACTTCCCGAGATAAGGCTTTGTTCTTCTTGCTTTGAAAAGCTAGGACATTGTTATAATATTTAATAATCTAAGAGTGCGAGGCCTGAGTAATATTGTGTCTGATTATGCATCACAAGATTGAGGGATAGCGTCTCTTCGTACTTGTTCAATATCACTAGCTTTCCTCATTCGGACAGGTTCGCAATTTTCATGTCTATTGTGGTAAAACAACGTCTGCATGATGTCATATAAGTGTATATGAAACAGGCTGCGTGGCCTAATGGATAAGGTGTCTGACTTCGAATCAGAAGATTGATGTTTCGAGTCCCTTCGTGGTTGTTTAATTTCGTTAATTTGGACTTGTTTGCAATTTCCTGAAATAAGTCTTTGTTCTTGTTGCTTTGAAATGCTAGGACATTGTCATGCAACTTCAATGATCTAAGAATGCGAGACCTGTGAAATATTGTGTCTGATTCTGCATCACAAGATTGAGGGATAGCTTCTCTTCGTACTTGTTCAATATAACTAGCTTTCCTCATTCGGACCGGTTCACAATTTTGATGTCTATTGTTGCAAAACAACGTCTGAATGATGTCATATTGGATTATGTGGAGTAGAGTGTGTCGCCTAATGGATAAGGTGTTTGACTTCAAATCAGACGGTTGAGGGTTTGACTCTCCTCGTTGTTGTTTAATTTCATTAGCTCAGCTATTTTGGACATGTTCGCAACTTCCCGAGATAAGGCTTTGTTCTTCTTGCTTTGAAAAGCTAGGACATTGTTATACAATTTAATAATCTAAGAGTGCGAGGCCTGAGTAATATTGTGTCTGATTATGCATCACAAGATTGAGGGATAGCGTCTCTTCATACTTGTTCAATATCACTAGCTTTCCTCATTCGGACAGGTTCGCAATTTTCATGTCTATTGTGGCAAAACAACGTCTGCATGATGTCATATAGGAGTATATGTAACAGGTTGCGTGGCCTAATGGATAAGGCGTCTGACTTCGAATCAGAAGATTAAGGGTTGGAGTCCCTTCGTGGTCGTTTAATTTCATAAACTAAGTTAATTTGGACTTGTTTGCAATTTGCGGAAATAAGTCTTTGTTCTTGTTGCTTTGAAATGCTAGAACATTGTCATGCAACTTCAATGATCTAAGAATGCGAGACCTGTGAAATATTGTGTCTGATTCTGCATCACAAGATTGAGGGATAGCGTCTCTTCATACTTGTTCAATATAACTAGCTTTCCTCATTCGGACCGGTTCACAATTTTGATGTCTATTGTTGCAAAACAACGTCAGAATGATGTCATATTGGATTATGTGGAGTAGAGTGTGTCGCCTAATGCATAAGGTGTTTGACTTCAAATCAGACGATTGAGGGTTTGACTCTCCTCGTTGTTGTTTAATTTCAATTGCACAGCTATTTTGGACATGTTCGCAACTTCCCGAGATAAGGCTTTGTTCTTCTTGCTTTGAAAAGCTAGGACATTGTTATAATATTTAATAATCTAAGAGTGCGAGGCCTGAGTAATATTGTGTCTGATTATGCATCACAAGATTGAGGGATAGCGTCTCTTCATACTTGTTCAATATCACTAGCTTTCCTCATTCGGACAGGTTCGCAATTTTCATGTCTATTGTGGCAAAACAACGTCTGCATGATGTCATATAGGAGTATATGTAACAGGTTGCGTGGCCTAATGGATAAGGCGTCTGACTTCGAATCAGAAGATTAAGGGTTGGAGTCCCTTCTTGGTCGTTTAATTTCATAAACTCAGTTAATTTGGACTTGTTCGCAACTTCCCGAGATAAGGCTTTGTTCTTCTTGCTTTGAAAAGCTAGGACATTGTTATAATATTTAATAATCTAAGAGTGCGAGGCCTGAGTAATATTGTGTCTGATTATACATCACAAGATTGAGGGATAGCGCCTCTTCGTACTTGTTCAATATCACTAGCTTTCCTCATTCGGACAGGTTCGCAATTTTCATGTCTATTGTGGTAAAACAACGTCTGCATGATGTCATATAAGTGTATATGAAACAGGCTGCGTCGCCTAATGGATAAGGTGTCTGACTTCGAATCAGAAGATTGATGTTTCGAGTCCCTTCGTGGTCGTTTAATTTCGTTAATTTGGACTTGTTTGCAATTTCCTGAAATAAGTCTTTGTTCTTGTTGCTTTGAAATGCTAGGACATTGTCATGCAACTTCAATGATCTAAGAATGCGAGACCTGTGAAATATTGTGTCTGATTCTGCATCACAAGATTGAGGGATAGCTTCTCTTCGTACTTGTTCAATATAACTAGCTTTCCTCATTCGGACCGGTTCACAATTTTGATGTCTATTGTTGCAAAACAACGTCTGAATGATGTCATATTGGATTATGTGGAGTAGAGTGTGTCGCCTAATGGATAAGGTGTTTGACTTCAAATCAGACGGTTGAGGGTTTGACTCTCCTCGTTGTTGTTTAATTTCATTAGCTCAGCTATTTTGGACATGTTCGCAACTTCCCGAGATAAGGCTTTGTTCTTCTTGCTTTGAAAAGCTAGGACATTGTTATACAATTTAATAATCTAAGAGTGCGAGGCCTGAGTAATATTGTGTCTGATTATGCATCACAAGATTGAGGGATAGCGTCTCTTCATACTTGTTCAATATCACTAGCTTTCCTCATTCGGACAGGTTCGCAATTTTCATGTCTATTGTGGCAAAACAACGTCTGCATGATGTCATATAGGAGTATATGTAACAGGTTGCGTGGCCTAATGGATAAGGCGTCTGACTTCGAATCAGAAGATTAAGGGTTGGAGTCCCTTCGTGGTCGTTTAATTTCATAAACTAAGTTAATTTGGACTTGTTTGCAATTTGCGGAAATAAGTCTTTGTTCTTGTTGCTTTGAAATGCTAGAACATTGTCATGCAACTTCAATGATCTAAGAATGCGAGACCTGTGAAATATTGTGTCTGATTCTGCATCACAAGATTGAGGGATAGCGTCTCTTCGTACTTGTTCAATATAACTAGCTTTCCTCATTCGGACCGGTTCACAATTTTGATGTCTATTGTTGCAAAACAACGTCAGAATGATGTCATATTGGATTATGTGGAGTAGAGTGTGTCGCCTAATGCATAAGGTGTTTGACTTCAAATCAGACGATTGAGGGTTTGACTCTCCTCGTTGTTGTTTAATTTCAATTAGCACAGCTATTTTGGACATGTTCGCAACTTCCCGAGATAAGGCTTTGTTCTTCTTGCTTTGAAAAGCTAGGACATTGTTATAATATTTAATAATCTAAGAGTGCGAGGCCTGAGTAATATTGTGTCTGATTATGCATCACAAGATTGTCGCAACTTCCCGAGATAAGGCTTTGTTCTTCTTGCTTTGAAAAGCTAGGACATTGTTATAATATTTAATAATCTAAGAGTGCGAGGCCTGAGTAATATTGTGTCTGATTATACATCACAAGATTGAGGGATAGCGCCTCTTCGTACTTGTTCAATATCACTAGCTTTCCTCATTCGGACAGGTTCGCAATTTTCATGTCTATTGTGGTAAAACAACGTCTGCATGATGTCATATAGGTGTATATGAAACAGGCTGCGTGGCCTAATGGATAAGGCGTCTGACTTCGAATCAGAAGATTGAGGGTTCGAGTCCCTTCGTGGTCATTTAATTTCGTAAACTCAGTTAATTTGGACTTGTTTGCAATTTCCTGAAATAAGTCTTTGTTCTTGTTGCTTTGAAATGCTAGGACATTGTCATGCAACTTCAATGATCTAAGAATGCGAGACCTGTGAAATGTTGTGTCTGATTCTGCATCACAAGATTGAGGGATAGCTTCTCTTCGTACTTGTTCAATATAACTAGCTTTCCTCATTCGGACCGGTTCACAATTTTGATATCTATTGTTGCAAAACAACGTCTGAATGATGTCATATTGGATTATGTGGAGTAGAGTGTGTCGCCTAATGGATAAGGTGTTTGACTTCAAATCAGACGATTGAGGGTTTGACTCTCCTCGTTGTTGTTTAATTTCATTAGCACAGCTATTTTGGACATGTTCGCAACTTCCCGAGATAAGGCTTTGTTCTTCTTGCTTTGAAAAGCTAGGACATTGTTATAATATTTAATAATCTAAGAGTGCGAGGCCTGAGTAATATTGTGTCTGATTATGCATCACAAGATTGAGGGATAGCGTCTCTTCGTACTTGTTCAATATCACTAGCTTTCCTCATTCGGACAGGTTCGCAATTTTCATGTCTATTGTGGTAAAACAACGTCTGCATGATGTCATATAGGAGTATATGTAACAGGCTGCGTGGCTCAATGGATAAGGCGTCTGACTTCGAATCAGAAGATTGATGTTTCGAGTCCCTTCGTGGTCGTTTAATTTCGTTAATTTGGACTTGTTTGCAATTTCCTGAAATAAGTCTTTGTTCTTGTTGCTTTGAAATGCTAGGACATTGTCATGCAACTTCAATGATCTAAGAATGCGAGACCTGTGAAATATTGTGTCTGATTCTGCATCACAAGATTGAGGGATAGCTTGTCTACGTACTTGTTCAATATAACTAGCTTTCCTCATTCGGACCGGTTCACAATTTTGATGTCTATTGTTGCAAAACAACGTCTGAATGATGTCATATTGGATTATGTGGAGTAGAGTGTGTCGCCTAATGGATAAGGTGTTTGACTTCAAATCAGACGATTGAGGGTTTGACTCTCCTCGTTGTTGTTTAATTTCATTAGCTCAGCTATTTTGGACATGTTCGCAACTTCCCGAGATAAGGCTTTGTTCTTCTTGCTTTGAAAAGCTAGGACATTGTTATAATATTTAATAATCTAAGAATGCGAGACCTGAGTAATATTGTGTCTGATTATGCATCACAAGATTGAGGGATAGCTTCTCTTCGTACTTGTTCAATATCACTAGCTTTCCTCATTCGGACAGGTTCGCAATTTTCATGTCTATTGTGGTAAAACAACGTCTGCATGATGTCATATAGGAGTATATGTAACAGGCTGCGTGGCCTAATAGATAAGGCGTCTGACTTCGAATCAGAAGATTGAGGGTTCGAGTCCCTTCGTGGTCTTTTAATTTCATAAACTCAGTTAATTTGGACTTGTTCGCAACTTCCCGAGATAAGGCATTGTTCTTCTTGCTTTGAAAAGCTAGGACATTGTTATAATATTTAATAATCTAAGAGTGCGAGGCCTGAGTAATATTGTGTCTGATTATGCATCACAAGATTGAGGGATAGCGTCTCTTCGTACTTGTTCAATATCACTAGCTTTCCTCATTCGGACAGGTTCGCAATTTTCATGTCTATTGTGGTAAAACAACGTCTGCATGATGTCATATAAGTGTATATGAAACAGGCTGCGTGGCCTAATGGATAAGGTGTCTGACTTCGAATCAGAAGATTGATGTTTCGAGTCCCTTCGTGGTCGTTTAATTTCGTTAATTTGGACTTGTTTGCAATTTCCTGAAATAAGTCTTTGTTCTTGTTGCTTTGAAATGCTAGGACATTGTCATGCAACTTCAATGATCTAAGAATGCGAGACCTGTGAAATATTGTGTCTGATTCTGCATCACAAGATTGAGGGATAGCTTCTCTTCGTACTTGTTCAATATAACTAGCTTTCCTCATTCGGACCGGTTCACAATTTTGATGTCTATTGTTGCAAAACAACGTCTGAATGATGTCATATTGGATTATGTGGAGTAGAGTGTGTCGCCTAATGGATAAGGTGTTTGACTTCAAATCAGACGATTGAGGGTTTGACTCTCCTCGTTGTTGTTTAATTTCATTAGCTCAGCTATTTTGGACATGTTCGCAACTTCCCGAGATAAGGCTTTGTTCTTCTTGCTTTGAAAAGCTAGGACATTGTTATACAATTTAATAATCTAAGAGTGCGAGGCCTGAGTAATATTGTGTCTGATTATGCATCACAAGATTGAGGGATAGCGTCTCTTCATACTTGTTCAATATCACTAGCTTTCCTCATTCGGACAGGTTCGCAATTTTCATGTCTATTGTGGCAAAACAACGTCTGCATGATGTCATATAGGAGTGTATTTAACAGGTTGCGTGGCCTAATGGATAAGGCGTCTGACTTCGAATCAGAAGATTAAGGGTTCGACTCCCTTCGTGGTTGTTTAATTTCATAAACTCAGTTAATTTGGACTTGTTTGCAATTTGCGGAAATAAGTCTTTGTTCTTGTTGCTTTGAAATGCTAGAACATTGTCATGCAACTTCAATGATCTAAGAATGCGAGACCTGTGAAATATTGTGTCTGATTCTGCATCACAAGATTGAGGGATAGCGTCTCTTCGTACTTGTTCAATATAACTAGCTTTCCTCATTCGGACCGGTTCACAATTTTGATATCTATTGTTGCAAAACAACGTCTGAATGATGTCATATTGGATTATGTGGAGTAGAGTGTGTCGCCTAATGGATAAGGTGTTTGACTTCAAATCAGACGATTGAGGGTTTGACTCTCCTCGTTGTTGTTTAATTTCATTAGCACAGCTATTTTGGACATGTTCGCAACTTCCCGAGATAAGGCTTTGTTCTTCTTGCTATGAAAAGCTAGGACATTGTTATAATATTTAATAATCTAAGAGTGCGAGGCCTGAGTAATATTGTGTCTGATTATGCATCACAAGATTGAGGGATAGCGTCTCTTCGTACTTGTTCAATATCACTAGCTTTCCTCATTCGGACAGGTTCGCAATTTTCATGTCTATTGTGGTAAAACAACGTCTGCATGATGTCATATAGGAGTATATGTAACAGGCTGCGTGGCCTAATGGATAAGGCGTCTGACTTCGAATCAGAAGATTGATGTTTCGAGTCCCTTCGTGGTCGTTTAATTTTGTTAATTTGGACTTGTTTGCAATTTCCTGAAATAAGTCTTTGTTCTTGTTGCTTTGAAATGCTAGAACATTGTCATGCAACTTCAATGATCTAAGAATGCGAGACCTGTGAAATATTGTGTCTGATTCTGCATCACAAGATTGAGGGATAGCTTCTCTTCGTACTTGTTCAATATAACTAGCTTTCCTCATTCGGACCGGTTCACAATTTTGATATCTATTGTTGCAAAACAACGTCTGAATGATGTCATATTGGATTATGTGGAGTAGAGTGTGTCGCCTAATGGATAAGGTGTTTGACTTCAAATCAGACGATTGAGGGTTTGACTCTCCTCGTTGTCGTTTAATTTCATTAGCACAGCTATTTTGGACATGTTCGCAACTTCCCGAGATAAGGCTTTGTTCTTCTTGCTTTGAAAAGCTAGGACATTGTTATAATATTTAATAATCTAAGAATGCGAGACCTGAGTAATATTGTGTCTGATTATGCATCACAAGATTGAGGGATAGCTTCTCTTCGTACTTGTTCAATATCACTAGCTTTCCTCATTCGGACAGGTTCGCAATTTTCATGTCTATTGTGGTAAAACAACGTCTGCATGATGTCATATAGGAGTATATGTAACAGGCTGCGTGGCCTAATGGATAAGGCGTCTGACTTCGAATCAGAAGATTGAGGGTTCGAGTCCCTTCGTGGTCTTTTAATTTCATAAACTCAGTTAATTTGGACTTGTTCGCAACTTCCCGAGATAAGGCTTTGTTCTTCTTGCTTTGAAAAGCTAGGACATTGTTATAATATTTAATAATCTAAGAGTGCGAGGCCTGAGTAATATTGTGTCTGATTATGCATCACAAGATTGAGGGATAGCGTCTCTTCGTACTTGTTCAATATCACTAGCTTTCCTCATTCGGACAGGTTCGCAATTTTCATGTCTATTGTGGTAAAACAACGTCTGCATGATGTCATATAAGTGTATATGAAACAGGCTGCGTGGCCTAATGGATAAGGTGTCTGACTTCGAATCAGAAGATTGATGTTTCGAGTCCCTTCGTGGTCGTTTAATTTCGTTAATTTGGACTTGTTTGCAATTTCCTGAAATAAGTCTTTGTTCTTGTTGCTTTGAAATGCTAGGACATTGTCATGCAACTTCAATGATCTAAGAATGCGAGACCTGTGAAATATTGTGTCTGATTCTGCATCACAAGATTGAGGGATAGCTTCTCTTCGTACTTGTTCAATATAACTAGCTTTCCTCATTCGGACCGGTTCACAATTTTGATGTCTATTGTTGCAAAACAACGTCTGAATGATGTCATATTGGATTATGTGGGGTAGAGTGTGTCGCCTAATGGATAAGGTGTTTGACTTCAAATCAGACGATTGAGGGTTTGACTCTCCTCGTTGTCGTTTAATTTCATTAGCACAGCTATTTTGGACATGTTCGCAACTTCCCGAGATAAGGCTTTGTTCTTCTTGCTTTGAAAAGCTAGGACATTGTTATAATATTTAATAATCTAAGAATGCGAGACCTGAGTAATATTGTGTCTGATTATGCATCACAAGATTGAGGGATAGCTTCTCTTCGTACTTGTTCAATATCACTAGCTTTCCTCATTCGGACAGGTTCGCAATTTTCATGTCTATTGTGGTAAAACAACGTCTGCATGATGTCATATAGGAGTATATGTAACAGGCTGCTTGGCCTAATGGATAAGGCGTCTGACTTCGAATCAGAAGATTGAGGGTTCGAGTCCCTTCGTCGTCTTTTAATTTCATAAACTCAGTTAATTTGGACTTGTTCGCAACTTCCCGAGATAAGGCTTTGTTCTTCTTGCTTTGAAAAGCTAGGACATTGTTATAATATTTAATAATCTAAGAGTGCGAGGCCTGAGTAATATTGTGTCTGATTATGCATCACAAGATTGAGGGATAGCGTCTCTTTGTACTTGTTCAATATCACTAGCTTTCCTCATTCGGACAGGTTCGCAATTTTCATGTCTATTGTGGTAAAACAACGTCTGCATGATGTCATATAAGTGTATATGAAACAGGCTGCGTGGCCTAATGGATAAGGTGTCTGACTTCGAATCAGAAGATTGATGTTTCGAGTCCCTTCGTGGTCGTTTAATTTCGTTAATTTGGACTTGTTTGCAATTTCCTGAAATAAGTCTTTGTTCTTGTTGCTTTGAAATGCTAGGACATTGTCATGCAACTTCAATGATCTAAGAATGCGAGACCTGTGAAATATTGTGTCTGATTCTGCATCACAAGATTGAGGGATAGCTTCTCTTCGTACTTGTTCAATATAACTAGCTTTCCTCATTCGGACCGGTTCACAATTTTGATGTCTATTGTTGCAAAACAACGTCTGAATGATGTCATATTGGATTATGTGGAGTAGAGTGTGTCGCCTAATGGATAAGGTGTTTGACTTCAAATCAGACGATTGAGGGTTTGACTCTCCTCGTTGTTGTTTAATTTCATTAGCTCAGCTATTTTGGACATGTTCGCAACTTCCCAAGATAAGGCTTTGTTCTTCTTGCTTTGAAAAGCTAGGACATTGTTATAATATTTAATAATCTAAGAATGCGAGACCTGAGTAATATTGTGTCTGATTATGCATCACAAGATTGAGGGATAGCTTCTCTTCGTACTTGTTCAATATCACTAGCTTTCCTCATTCGGACAGGTTCGCAATTTTCATGTCTATTGTGGTAAAACAACGTCTGCATGATGTCATATAGGAGTATATGTAACAGGCTGCGTGGCCTAATGGATAAGGCGTCTGACTTCGAATCAGAAGATTGAGGGTTCGAGTCCCTTCGTGGTCTTTTAATTTCATAAACTCAGTTAATTTGGACTTGTTCGCAACTTCCCGAGATAAGGCTTTGTTCTTCTTGCTTTGAAAAGCTAGGACATTGTTATAATATTTAATAATCTAAGAGTGCGAGGCCTGAGTAATATTGTGTCTGATTATGCATCACAAGATTGAGGGATAGCGTCTCTTCGTACTTGTTCAATATCACTAGCTTTCCTCATTCGGACAGGTTCGCAATTTTCATGTCTATTGTGGTAAAACAACGTCTGCATGATGTCATATAAGTGTATATGAAACAGGCTGCGTGGCCTAATGGATAAGGTGTCTGACTTCGAATCAGAAGATTGATGTTTCGAGTCCCTTCGTGGTCGTTTAATTTCGTTAATTTGGACTTGTTTGCAATTTCCTGAAATAAGTCTTTGTTCTTGTTGCTTTGAAATGCTAGGACATTGTCATGCAACTTCAATGATCTAAGAATGCGAGACCTGTGAAATATTGTGTCTGATTCTGCATCACAAGATTGAGGGATAGCTTCTCTTCGTACTTGTTCAATATAACTAGCTTTCCTCATTCGGACCGGTTCACAATTTTGATGTCTATTGTTGCAAAACAACGTCTGAATGATGTCATATTGGATTATGTGGGGTAGAGTGTGTCGCCTAATGGATAAGGTGTTTGACTTCAAATCAGACGATTGAGGGTTTGACTCTCCTCGTTGTCGTTTAATTTCATTAGCACAGCTATTTTGGACATGTTCGCAACTTCCCGAGATAAGGCTTTGTTCTTCTTGCTTTGAAAAGCTAGGACATTGTTATAATATTTAATAATCTAAGAATGCGAGACCTGAGTAATATTGTGTCTGATTATGCATCACAAGATTGAGGGATAGCTTCTCTTCGTACTTGTTCAATATCACTAGCTTTCCTCATTCGGACAGGTTCGCAATTTTCATGTCTATTGTGGTAAAACAACGTCTGCATGATGTCATATAGGAGTATATGTAACAGGCTGCTTGGCCTAATGGATAAGGCGTCTGACTTCGAATCAGAAGATTGAGGGTTCGAGTCCCTTCGTGGTCTTTTAATTTCATAAACTCAGTTAATTTGGACTTGTTCGCAACTTCCCGAGATAAGGCTTTGTTCTTCTTGCTTTGAAAAGCTAGGACATTGTTATAATATTTAATAATCTAAGAGTGCGAGGCCTGAGTAATATTGTGTCTGATTATGCATCACAAGATTGAGGGATAGCGTCTCTTCGTACTTGTTCAATATCACTAGCTTTCCTCATTCGGACAGGTTCGCAATTTTCATGTCTATTGTGGTAAAACAACGTCTGCATGATGTCATATAAGTGTATATGAAACAGGCTGCGTGGCCTAATGGATAAGGTGTCTGACTTCGAATCAGAAGATTGATGTTTCGAGTCCCTTCGTGGTCGTTTAATTTCGTTAATTTGGACTTGTTTGCAATTTCCTGAAATAAGTCTTTGTTCTTGTTGCTTTGAAATGCTAGGACATTGTCATGCAACTTCAATGATCTAAGAATGCGAGACCTGTGAAATATTGTGTCTGATTCTGCATCACAAGATTGAGGGATAGCTTCTCTTCGTACTTGTTCAATATAACTAGCTTTCCTCATTCGGACCGGTTCACAATTTTGATGTCTATTGTTGCAAAACAACGTCTGAATGATGTCATATTGGATTATGTGGAGTAGAGTGTGTCGCCTAATGGATAAGGTGTTTGACTTCAAATCAGACGATTGAGGGTTTGACTCTCCTCGTTGTTGTTTAATTTCATTAGCTCAGCTATTTTGGACATGTTCGCAACTTCCCAAGATAAGGCTTTGTTCTTCTTGCTTTGAAAAGCTAGGACATTGTTATAATATTTAATAATCTAAGAATGCGAGACCTGAGTAATATTGTGTCTGATTATGCATCACAAGATTGAGGGATAGCTTCTCTTCGTACTTGTTCAATATCACTAGCTTTCCTCATTCGGACAGGTTCGCAATTTTCATGTCTATTGTGGTAAAACAACGTCTGCATGATGTCATATAGGAGTGTATTTAACAGGTTGCGTGGCCTAATGGATAAGGCGTCTGACTTCGAATCACAAGATTAAGGGTTCGAGTCCCTTCGTGGTCGTTTAATTTCATAAACTCAGTTAATTTGGACTTGTTTGCATTTTGCGGAAATAAGTCTTTGTTCTTGTTGCTTTGAAATGCTAGAACATTGTCATGCAACTTCAATGATCTAAGAATGCGAGACCTGTGAAATATTGTGATTCTGCATCACAAGATTGAGGGATAGCGTCTCTTCGTACTTGTTCAATATAACTAGCTTTCCTCATTCGGACCGGTTCACAATTTTGATGTCTATTGTTGCAAAACAACGTCTGAATGATGTCATATTGGATTATGTGGAGTAGAGTGTGTCGCCTAATGGATAAGGTGTTTGACTTCAAATCAGACGATTGAGGGTTTGACTCTCCTCGTTGTTGTTTAATTTCAATTGCACAGCTATTTTGGACATGTTCGCAACTTCCCGAGATAAGGCTTTGTTCTTCTTGCTTTGAAAAGCTAGGACATTGTTATACAATTTAATAATCTAAGAGTGCGAGGCCTGAGTAATATTGTGTCTGATTATGCATCACAAGATTGAGGGATAGCGTCTCTTCGTACTTGTTCAATATCACTAGCTTTCCTCATTCGGACAGGTTCGCAATTTTCATGTCTATTGTGGTAAAACAACGTCTGCATGATGTCATATAGGTGTAAATGAAACAGGCTGCGTGGCCTAATGGATAAGGCGTCTGACTTCGAATCAGAAGATTGAGGGTTCGAGTCCCTTCGTGGTCGTTTAATTTCGTAAACTCAGTTAATTTGGACTTGTTTGCAATTTCCTGAAATAAGTCTTTGTTCTTGTTGCTTTGAAATGCTAGGACATTGTCATGCAACTTCAATGATCTAAGAATGCGAGACCTGTGAAATATTGTGTCTGATTCTGCATCACAAGATTGAGGGATAGCTTCTCTTCGTACTTGTTCAATATAACTAGCTTTCCTCATTCGGACCGGTTCACAATTTTGATGTCTATTGTTGCAAAACAACGTCTGAATGATGTCATATTGGATTATGTGGAGTAGAGTGTGTCGCCTAATGGATAAGGTGTTTGACTTCAAATCAGACGATTGAGGGTTTGACTCTCCTCGTTGTTGTTTAATTTCATTAGCACAGCTATTTTGGACATGTTCGCAACTTCCCGAGATAAGGCTTTGTTCTTCTTGCTTTGAAAAGCTAGGACATTGTTATAATATTTAATAATCTAAGAGTGCGAGGCCTGAGTAATATTGTGTCTGATTATGCATCACAAGATTGAGGGATAGCGTCTCTTAGTACTTGTTCGATATCACTAGCTTTCCTCATTCGGACAGGTTCGCAATTTTCATGTGTATTGTGGTAAAACAACGTCTGCATGATGTCATATAGGAGTATATGTAACAGGCTGCGTGGCCTAATGGATAAGGAGTCTGACTTCGAATTAGAAGATTGAGGGTTCGAGTCCCTTCGTGGTCGTTTAATTTCATAAACTCAGTTAATTTGGACTTGTTCGCAACTTCCCGAGATAAGGCTTTGTTCTTCTTGCTTTGAAAAGCTAGGACATTGTTATAATATTTAATAATCTAAGAGTGCGAGGCCTGAGTAATATTGTGTCTGATTATGCATCACAAGATTGAGGGATAGCGTCTCTTCGTACTTGTTCAATATCACTAGCTTTCCTCATTCGGACAGGTTCGCAATTTTCATGTCTATTGTGGTAAAACAACGTCTGCATGATGTCATATAGTTGTATATGAAACAGGCTGCGTGGCCTAATGGATAAGGCGTCTGACTTCGAATCAGAAGATTGAGGGTTCGAGTCCCTTCGTGGTCATTTAATTTCGTAAACTCAGTTAATTTGGACTTGTTTGCAATTTCCTGAAATAAGTCTTTGTTCTTGTTGCTTTGAAATGCTAGGACATTGTCATGCAACTTCAATGATCTAAGAATGCGAGACCTGTGAAATGTTGTGTCTGATTCTGCATCACAAGATTGAGGGATAGCTTCTATTCGTACTTGTTCAATATAACTAGCTTTCCTCATTCGGACCGGTTCACAATTTTGATATCTATTGTTGCAAAACAACGTCTGAATGATGTCATATTGGATTATGTGGAGTAGAGTGTGTCGCCTAATGGATAAGGTGTTTGACTTCAAATCAGACGATTGAGGGTTTGACTCTCCTCGTTGTTGTTTAATTTCATTAGCACAGCTATTTTGGACATGTTCGCAACTTCCCGAGATAAGGCTTTGTTCTTCTTGCTTTGAAAAGCTAGGACATTGTTATAATATTTAATAATCTAAGAGTGCGAGGCCTGAGTAATATTGTGTCTGATTATGCATCACAAGATTGAGGGATAGCGTCTCTTCGTACTTGTTCAATATCACTAGCTTTCCTCATTCGGACAGGTTCGCAATTTTCATGTCTATTGTGGTAAAACAACGTCTGCATGATGTCATATAGGAGTATATGTAACAGGCTGCGTGGCCTAATGGATAAGGCGTCTGACTTCGAATCAGAAGATTGAGGGTTTGAGTCCCTTCGTGGTCGTTTAATTTCATAAACTCAGTTAATTTGGACTTGTTTGCAATTTCCTGAAATAAGTCTTTGTTCTTGTTGCTTTGAAATGCTAGAACATTGTCATGCAACTTCAATGATCTAAGAATGCGAGACCTGTGAAATATTGTGTCTGATTCTGCATCACAAGATTGAGGGATAGCTTCTCTTCGTACTTGTTCAATATAACTAGCTTTCCTCATTCGGACCGGTTCACAATTTTGATATCTATTGTTGCAAAACAACGTCTGAATGATGTCATATTGGATTATGTGGAGTAGAGTGTGTCGCCTAATGGATAAGGTGTTTGACTTCAAATCAGACGATTGAGGGTTTGACTCTCCTCGTTGTCGTTTAATTTCATTAGCACAGCTATTTTGGACATGTTCGCAACTTCCCGAGATAAGGCTTTGTTCTTCTTGCTTTGAAAAGCTAGGACATTGTTATAATATTTAATAATCTAAGAATGCGAGACCTGAGTAATATTGTGTCTGATTATGCATCACAAGATTGAGGGATAGCTTCTCTTCGTAATTGTTCAATATCACTAGCTTTCCTCATTCGGACAGGTTCGCAATTTTCATGTCTATTGTGGTAAAACAACGTCTGCATGATGTCATATAGGAGTATATGTAACAGGCTGCGTGGCCCAATGGATAAGGCGTCTGACTTCGAATCAGAAGATTGAGGGTTCGAGTCCCTTCGTGGTCTTTTAATTTCATAAACTCAGTTAATTTGGACTTGTTCGCAACTTCCCGAGATAAGGCTTTGTTCTTCTTGCTTTGAAAAGCTAGGACATTGTTATAATATTTAATAATCTAAGAGTGCGAGGCCTGAGTAATATTGTGTCTGATTATGCATCACAAGATTGAGGGATAGCTTCTCTTCGTACTTGTTCAATATCACTAGCTTTCCTCATTCGGACAGGTTCGCAATTTTCATGTCTATTGTGGTAAAACAACGTCTGCATGATGTCATATAAGTGTATATGAAACAGGCTGCGTGGCCTAATGGATAAGGTGTCTGACTTCAAATCAGAAGATTGATGTTTCGAGTCCCTTCGTGGTCGTTTAATTTCGTTAATTTGGACTTGTTTGCAATTTCCTGAAATAAGTCTTTGTTCTTGTTGCTTTGAAATGCTAGGACGTTGTCATGCAACTTCAATGATCTAAGAATGCGAGACCTGTGAAATATTGTGTCTGATTCTGCATCACAAGATTGAGGGATAGCTTCTCTACGTACTTGTTCAATATAACTAGCTTTCCTCATTCGGACCGGTTCACAATTTTGATGTCTATTGTTGCAAAACAACGTCTGAATGATGTCATATTGGATTATGTGGAGTAGAGTGTGTCGCCTAATGGATAAGGTGTTTGACTTCAAATCAGACGATTGAGGGTTTGACTCTCCTCGTTGTTGTTTAATTTCATTAGCTCAGCTATTTTGGACATGTTCGCAACTTCCCGAGATAAGGCTTTGTTCTTCTTGCTTTGAAAAGCTAGGACATTGTTATAATATTTAATAATCTAAGAATGCGAGACCTGAGTAATATTGTGTCTGATTATGCATCACAAGATTGAGGGATAGCTTCTCTTCGTACTTGTTCAATATCACTAGCTTTCCTCATTCGGACAGGTTCGCAATTTTCATGTCTATTGTGGTAAAACAACGTCTGCATGATGTCATATAGGAGTATATGTAACAGGCTGCGTGGCCTAATAGATAAGGCGTCTGACTTCGTATCAGAAGATTGAGGGTTCGAGTCCCTTCGTGGTCTTTTAATTTCATAAACTCAGTTAATTTGGACTTGTTCGCAACTTCCCGAGATAAGGCATTGTTCTTCTTGCTTTGAAAAGCTAGGACATTGTTATAATATTTAATAATCTAAGAGTGCGAGGCCTGAGTAATATTGTGTCTGATTATGCATCACAAGATTGAGGGATAGCGTCTCTTCGTACTTGTTCAATATCACTAGCTTTCCTCATTCGGACAGGTTCGCAATTTTCATGTCTATTGTGGTAAAACAACGTCTGCATGATGTCATATAAGTGTATATGAAACAGGCTGCGTGGCCTAATGGATAAGGTGTCTGACTTCGAATCAGAAGATTGATGTTTCGAGTCCCTTCGTGGTCGTTTAATTTCGTTAATTTGGACTTGTTTGCAATTTCCTGAAATAAGTCTTTGTTCTTGTTGCTTTGAAATGCTAGGACATTGTCATGCAACTTCAATGATCTAAGAATGCGAGACCTGTGAAATATTGTGTCTGATTCTGCATCACAAGATTGAGGGATAGCTTCTCTTCGTACTTGTTCAATATAACTAGCTTTCCTCATTCGGACCGGTTCACAATTTTGATGTCTATTGTTGCAAAACAACGTCTGAATGATGTCATATTGGATTATGTGGAGTAGAGTGTGTCGCCTAATGGATAAGGTGTTTGACTTCAAATCAGACGATTGAGGGTTTGACTCTCCTCGTTGTTGTTTAATTTCATTAGCTCAGCTATTTTGGACATGTTCGCAACTTCCCGAGATAAGGCTTTGTTCTTCTTGCTTTGAAAAGCTAGGACATTGTTATACAATTTAATAATCTAAGAGTGCGAGGCCTGAGTAATATTGTGTCTGATTATGCATCACAAGATTGAGGGATAGCGTCTCTTCATACTTGTTCAATATCACTAGCTTTCCTCATTCGGACAGGTTCGCAATTTTCATGTCTATTGTGGCAAAACAACGTCTGCATGATGTCATATAGGAGTGTATTTAACAGGTTGCGTGGCCTAATGGATAAGGCGTCTGACTTCGAATCAGAAGATTAAGGGTTCGACTCCCTTCGTGGTTGTTTAATTTCATAAACTCAGTTAATTTGGACTTGTTTGCAATTTGCGGAAATAAGTCTTTGTTCTTGTTGCTTTGAAATGCTAGAACATTGTGATGCAACTTCAATGATCTAAGAATGCGAGACCTGTGAAATATTGTGTCTGATTCTGCATCACAAGATTGAGGGATAGCGTCTCTTCGTACTTGTTCAATATAACTAGCTTTCCTCATTCGGACCGGTTCACAATTTTGATATCTATTGTTGCAAAACAACGTCTGAATGATGTCATATTGGATTATGTGGAGTAGAGTGTGTCGCCTAATGGATAAGGTGTTTGACTTCAAATCAGACGATTGAGGGTTTGACTCTCCTCGTTGTTGTTTAATTTCATTAGCACAGCTATTTTGGACATGTTCGCAACTTCCCGAGATAAGGCTTTGTTCTTCTTGCTTTGAAAAGCTAGGACTTTGTTATAATATTTAATAATCTAAGAGTGCGAGGCCTGAGTAATATTGTGTCTGATTATGCATCACAAGATTGAGGGATAGCGTCTCTTCGTACTTGTTCAATATCACTAGCTTTCCTCATTCGGACAGGTTCGCAATTTTCATGTCTATTGTGGTAAAACAACGTCTGCATGATGTCATATAGGAGTATATGTAACAGGCTGCGTGGCCTAATGGATAAGGCGTCTGACTTCGAATCAGAAGATTGAGGGTTTGAGTCCCTTCGTGGTCGTTTAATTTCATAAACTCAGTTAATTTGGACTTGTTTGCAATTTCCTGAAATAAGTCTTTGTTCTTGTTGCTTTGAAATGCTAGAACATTGTCATGCAACTTCAATGATCTAAGAATGCGAGACCTGTGAAATATTGTGTCTGATTCTGCATCACAAGATTGAGGGATAGCTTCTCTTCGTACTTGTTCAATATAACTAGCTTTCCTCATTCGGACCGGTTCACAATTTTGATATCTATTGTTGCAAAACAACGTCTGAATGATGTCATATTGGATTATGTGGAGTAGAGTGTGTCGCCTAATGGATAAGGTGTTTGACTTCAAATCAGACGATTGAGGGTTTGACTCTCCTCGTTGTCGTTTAATTTCATTAGCACAGCTATTTTGGACATGTTCGCAACTTCCCGAGATAAGGCTTTGTTCTTCTTGCTTTGAAAAGCTAGGACATTGTTATAATATTTAATAATCTAAGAATGCGAGACCTGAGTAATATTGTGTCTGATTATGCATCACAAGATTGAGGGATAGCTTCTCTTCGTACTTGTTCAATATCACTAGCTTTCCTCATTCGGACAGGTTCGCAATTTTCATGTCTATTGTGGTAAAACAACGTCTGCATGATGTCATATAGGAGTATATGTAACAGGCTGCGTGGCCTAATGGATAAGGCGTCTGACTTCGAATCAGAAGATTGAGGGTTCGAGTCCCTTCGTGGTCTTTTAATTTCATAAACTCAGTTAATTTGGACTTGTTCGCAACTTCCCGAGATAAGGCTTTGTTCTTCTTGCTTTGAAAAGCTAGGACATTGTTATAATATTTAATAATCTAAGAGTGCGAGGCCTGAGTAATATTGTGTCTGATTATGCATCACAAGATTGAGGGATAGCGTCTCTTCGTACTTGTTCAATATCACTAGCTTTCCTCATTCGGACAGGTTCGCAATTTTCATGTCTATTGTGGTAAAACAACGTCTGCATGATGTCATATAAGTGTATATGAAACAGGCTGCGTGGCCTAATGGATAAGGTGTCTGACTTCGAATCAGAAGATTGATGTTTCGAGTCCCTTCGTGGTCGTTTAATTTCGTTAATTTGGACTTGTTTGCAATTTCCTGAAATAAGTCTTTGTTCTTGTTGCTTTGAAATGCTAGGACATTGTCATGCAACTTCAATGATCTAAGAATGCGAGACCTGTGAAATATTGTGTCTGATTCTGCATCACAAGATTGAGGGATAGCTTCTCTTCGTACTTGTTCAATATAACTAGCTTTCCTCATTCGGACCGGTTCACAATTTTGATGTCTATTGTTGCAAAACAACGTCTGAATGATGTCATATTGGATTATGTGGAGTAGAGTGTGTCGCCTAATGGATAAGGTGTTTGACTTCAAATCAGACGATTGAGGGTTTGACTCTCCTCGTTGTCGTTTAATTTCATTAGCACAGCTATTTTGGACATGTTCGCAACTTCCCGAGATAAGGCTTTGTTCTTCTTGCTTTGAAAAGCTAGGACATTGTTATAATATTTAATAATCTAAGAATGCGAGACCTGAGTAATATTGTGTCTGATTATGCATCACAAGATTGAGGGATAGCTTCTCTTCGTACTTGTTCAATATCACTAGCTTTCCTCATTCGGACAGGTTCGCAATTTTCATGTCTATTGTGGTAAAACAACGTCTGCATGATGTCATATAGGAGTATATGTAACAGGCTGCTTGGCCTAATGGATAAGGCGTCTGACTTCGAATCAGAAGATTGAGGGTTCGAGTCCCTTCGTGGTCTTTTAATTTCATAAACTCAGTTAATTTGGACTTGTTCGCAACTTCCCGAGATAAGGCTTTGTTCTTCTTGCTTTGAAAAGCTAGGACATTGTTATAATATTTAATAATCTAAGAGTGCGAGGCCTGAGTAATATTGTGTCTGATTATGCATCACAAGATTGAGGGATAGCGTCTCTTCGTACTTGTTCAATATCACTAGCTTTCCTCATTCGGACAGGTTCGCAATTTTCATGTCTATTGTGGTAAAACAACGTCTGCATGATGTCATATAAGTGTATATGAAACAGGCTGCGTGGCCTAATGGATAAGGTGTCTGACTTCGAATCAGAAGATTGATGTTTCGAGTCCCTTCGTGGTCGTTTAATTTCGTTAATTTGGACTTGTTTGCAATTTCCTGAAATAAGTCTTTGTTCTTGTTGCTTTGAAATGCTAGGACATTGTCATGCAACTTCAATGATCTAAGAATGCGAGACCTGTGAAATATTGTGTCTGATTCTGCATCACAAGATTGAGGGATAGCTTCTCTTCGTACTTGTTCAATATCACTAGCTTTCCTCATTCGGACAGGTTCGCAATTTTGATATCTATTGTTGCAAAACAACGTCTGAATGATGTCATATTGGATTATGTGGAGTAGAGTGTGTCGCTTAATGGATAAGGTGTTTGACTTCAAATCAGACGATTGAGGGTTTGACTCTCCTCGTTGTCGTTTAATTTCATTAGCACAGCTATTTTGGACATGTTCGCAACTTCCCGAGATAAGGCTTTGTTCTTCTTGCTTTGAAAAGCTAGGACATTGTTATAATATTTAATAATCTAAGAATGCGAGACCTGAGTAATATTGTGTCTGATTATGCATCACAAGATTGAGGGATAGCTTCTCTTCGTACTTGTTCAATATCACTAGCTTTCCTCATTCGGACAGGTTCGCAATTTTCATGTCTATTGTGGTAAAACAACGTCTGCATGATGTCATATAGGAGTATATGTAACAGGCTGCTTGGCCTAATGGATAAGGCGTCTGACTTCGAATCAGAAGATTGAGGGTTCGAGTCCCTTTGTGGTCTTTTAATTTCATAAACTCAGTTAATTTGGACTTGTTCGCAACTTCCCGAGATAAGGCTTTGTTCTTCTTGCTTTGAAAAGCTAGGACATTGTTTTAATATTTAATAATCTAAGAGTGCGAGGCCTGAGTAATATTGTGTCTGATTATGCATCACAAGATTGAGGGATAGCGTCTCTTCGTACTTGTTCAATATCACTAGCTTTCCTCATTCGGACAGGTTCGCAATTTTCATGTCTATTGTGGTAAAACAACGTCTGCATGATGTCATATAAGTGTATATGAAACAGGCTGCGTGGCCTAATGGATAAGGTGTCTGACTTCGAATCAGAAGATTGATGTTTCGAGTCCCTTCGTTGTCATTTAATTTCGTTAATTTGGACTTGTTTGCAATTTCCTGAAATAAGTCTTTGTTCTTGTTGCTTTGAAATGCTAGGACATTGTCATGCAACTTCAATGATCTAAGAATGCGAGACCTGTGAAATATTGTGTCTGATTCTGCATCACAAGATTGAGGGATAGCTTCTCTTCGTACTTGTTCAATATAACTAGCTTTCCTCATTCGGACCGGTTCACAATTTTGATGTCTATTGTTGCAAAACAACGTCTGAATGATGTCATATTGGATTATGTGGAGTAGAGTGTGTCGCCTAATGGATAAGGTGTTTGACTTCAAATCAGACGATTGAGGGTTTGACTCTCCTCGTTGTTGTTTAATTTCATTAGCTCAGCTATTTTGGACATGTTCGCAACTTCCCGAGATAAGGCTTTGTTCTTCTTGCTTTGAAAAGCTAGGACATTGTTATAATATTTAATAATCTAAGAATGCGAGACCTGAGTAATATTGTGTCTGATTATGCATCACAAGATTGAGGGATAGCTTCTCTTCGTACTTGTTCAATATCACTAGCTTTCCTCATTCGGACAGGTTCGCAATTTTCATGTCTATTGTGGTAAAACAACGTCTGCATGATGTCATATAGGAGTATATGTAACAGGCTGCGTGGCCTAATAGATAAGGCGTCTGACTTCGAATCAGAAGATTGAGGGTTCGAGTCCCTTCGTGGTCTTTTAATTTCATAAACTCAGTTAATTTGGACTTGTTCGCAACTCCCCGAGATAAGGCTTTGTTCTTCTTGCTTTGAAAAGCTAGGACATTGTTATAATATTTAATAATCTAAGAGTGCGAGGCCTGAGTAATATTGTGTCTGATTATGCATCACAAGATTGAGGGATAGCGTCTCTTCGTACTTGTTCAATATCACTAGCTTTCCTCATTCGGACAGGTTCGCAATTTTCATGTCTATTGTGGTAAAACAACGTCTGCATGATGTCATATAAGTGTATATGAAACAGGCTGCGTGGCCTAATGGATAAGGTGTCTGACTTCGAATCAGAAGATTGATGTTTCGAGTCCCTTCGTGGTCGTTTAATTTCGTTAATTTGGACTTGTTTGCAATTTCCTGAAATAAGTCTTTGTTCTTGTTGCTTTGAAATGCTAGGACATTGTCATGCAACTTCAATGATCTAAGAATGCGAGACCTGTGAAATATTGTGTCTGATTCTGCATCACAAGATTGAGGGATAGCGTCTCTTCGTACTTGTTCAATATAACTAGCTTTCCTCATTCGGACCGGTTCACAATTTTGATATCTATTGTTGCAAAACAACGTCTGAATGATGTCATATTGGATTATGTGGAGTAGAGTGTGTCGCCTAATGGATAAGGTGTTTGACTTCAAATCAGAAGATTGAGGGTTTGACTCTCCTCGTTGTTTTTTAATTTCATTAGCACAGCTATTTTGGACATGTTCGCAATTTCCCGAGATAAGGCTTTGTTCTTCTTGCTTTGAAAAGCTAGGACATTGTTATAATATTTAATAATCTAAGAGTGCGAGGCCTGAGTAATATTGTGTCTGATTATGCATCACAAGATTGAGGGATAGCGTCTCTTCATACTTGTTCAATATCACTAGCTTTCCTCATTCGGACAGGTTCGCAATTTTCATGTCTATTGTGGCAAAACAACGTCTGCATGATGTCATATAGGAGTGTATTTAACAGGTTGCGTGGCCTAATGGATAAGGCGTCTGACTTCGATTCACAAGATTAAGGGTTCGAGTCCCTTCGTGGTCGTTTAATTTCATAAACTCAGTTAATTTGGACTTGTTTGCAATTTGCGGAAATAAGTCTTTGTTCTTGTTGCTTTGAAATGCTAGAACATTGTCATGCAACTTCAATGATCTAAGAATGCGAGACCTGTGAAATATTGTGTCTGATTCTGCATCACAAGATTGAGGGATAGCGTCTCTTCGTACTTGTTCAATATAACTAGCTTTCCTCATTCGGACCGGTTCACAATTTTGATGTCTATTGTTGCAAAACAACGTCTGAATGATGTCATATTGGATTATGTGGAGTAGAGTGTGTCGCCTAATGGATAAGGTGTTTGACTTCAAATCAGACGATTGAGGGTTTGACTCTCCTCGTTGTTGTTTAATTTCAATTGCACAGCTATTTTGGACATGTTCGCAACTTCCCGAGATAAGGCTTTGTTCTTCTTGCTTTGAAAAGCTAGGACATTGTTATAATATTTAATAATCTAAGAGTGCGAGGCCTGAGTAATATTGTGTCTGATTATGCATCACAAGATTGAGGGATAGCGTCTCTTCGTACTTGTTCAATATCACTAGCTTTCCTCATTCGGACAGGTTCGCAATTTTCATGTCTATTGTGGTAAAACAACGTCTGCATGATGTCATATAAGTGTATATGAAACAGGCTGCGTGGCCTAATGGATAAGGTGTCTGACTTCGAATCAGAAGATTGATTTTTCGAGTCCCTTCGTGGTCGTTTAATTTCGTTAATTTGGACTTGTTTGCAATTTCCTGAAATAAGTCTTTGTTCTTGTTGCTTTGAAATGCTAGGACATTGTCATGCAACTTCAATGATCTAAGAATGCGAGACCTGTGAAATATTGTGTCTGATTCTGCATCACAAGATTGAGGGATAGCGTCTCTTCGTACTTGTTCAATATAACTAGCTTTCCTCATTCGGACCGGTTCACAATTTTGATATCTATTGTTGCAAAACAACGTCTGAATGATGTCATATTGGATTATGTGGAGTAGAGTGTGTCGCCTAATGGATAAGGTGTTTGACTTCAAATCAGAAGATTGAGGGTTTGACTCTCCTCGTTGTTTTTTAATTTCATTAGCACAGCTATTTTGGACATGTTCGCAATTTCCCGAGATAAGGCTTTGTTCTTCTTGCTTTGAAAAGCTAGGACATTGTTATAATATTTAATAATCTAAGAGTGCGAGGCCTGAGTAATATTGTGTCTGATTATGCATCACAAGATTGAGGGATAGCGTCTCTTCATACTTGTTCAATATCAGTAGCTTTCCTCATTCGGACAGGTTCGCAATTTTCATGTCTATTGTGGCAAAACAACGTCTGCATGATGTCATATAGGAGTGTATTTAACAGGTTGCGTGGCCTAATGGATAAGGCGTCTGACTTCGATTCACAAGATTAAGGGTTCGAGTCCCTTCGTGGTCGTTTAATTTCATAAACTCAGTTAATTTGGACTTGTTTGCAATTTGCGGAAATAAGTCTTTGTTCTTGTTGCTTTGAAATGCTAGAACATTGTCATGCAACTTCAATGATCTAAGAATGCGAGACCTGTGAAATATTGTGTCTGATTCTGCATCACAAGATTGAGGGATAGCGTCTCTTCGTACTTGTTCAATATAACTAGCTTTCCTCATTCGGACCGGTTCACAATTTTGATGTCTATTGTTGCAAAACAACGTCTGAATGATGTCATATTGGATTATGTGGAGTAGAGTGTGTCGCCTAATGGATAAGGTGTTTGACTTCAAATCAGACGATTGAGGGTTTGACTCTCCTCGTTGTTGTTTAATTTCAATTGCACAGCTATTTTGGACATGTTCGCAACTTCCCGAGATAAGGCTTTGTTCTTCTTGCTTTGAAAAGCTAGGACATTGTTATAATATTTAATAATCTAAGAGTGCGAGGCCTGAGTAATATTGTGTCTGATTATGCATCACAAGATTGAGGGATAGCGTCTCTTCGTACTTGTTCAATATCACTAGCTTTCCTCATTCGGACAGGTTCGCAATTTTCATGTCTATTGTGGTAAAACAACGTCTGCATGATGTCATATAAGTGTATATGAAACAGGCTGCGTGGCCTAATGGATAAGGTGTCTGACTTCGAATCAGAAGATTGATTTTTCCAGTCCCTTCGTGGTCGTTTAATTTCGTTAATTTGGACTTGTTTGCAATTTCCTGAAATAAGTCTTTGTTCTTGTTGCTTTGAAATGCTAGGACATTGTCATGCAACTTCAATGATCTAAGAATGCGAGACCTGTGAAATATTGTGTCTGATTCTGCATCACAAGATTGAGGGATAGCTTCTCTTCGTACTTGTTCAATATAACTAGCTTTCCTCATTCGGACCGGTTCACAATTTTGATGTCTATTGTTGCAAAACAACGTCTGAATGATGTCATATTGGATTATGTGGAGTAGAGTGTGTCGCCTAATGGATAAGGTGTTTGACTTCAAATCAGAAGATTGAGGGTTTGACTCTCCTCGTTGTTTTTTAATTTCATTAGCACAGCTATTTTGGACATGTTCGCAATTTCCCGAGATAAGGCTTTGTTCTTCTTGCTTTGAAAAGCTAGGACATTGTTATAATATTTAATAATCTAAGAGTGCGAGGCCTGAGTAATATTGTGTCTGATTATGCATCACAAGATTGAGGGATAGCGTCTCTTCATACTTGTTCAATATCACTAGCTTTCCTCATTCGGACAGGTTCGCAATTTTCATGTCTATTGTGGCAAAACAACGTCTGCATGATGTCATATAGGAGTGTATTTAACAGGTTGCGTGGCCTAATGGATAAGGCGTCTGACTTCGATTCACAAGATTAAGGGTTCGAGTCCCTTCGTGGTCGTTTAATTTCATAAACTCAGTTAATTTGGACTTGTTTGCAATTTGCGGAAATAAGTCTTTGTTCTTGTTGCTTTGAAATGCTAGAACATTGTCATGCAACTTCAATGATCTAAGAATGCGAGACCTGTGAAATATTGTGTCTGATTCTGCATCACAAGATTGAGGGATAGCGTCTCTTCGTACTTGTTCAATATAACTAGCTTTCCTCATTCGGACCGGTTCACAATTTTGATGTCTATTGTTGCAAAACAACGTCTGAATGATGTCATATTGGATTATGTGGAGTAGAGTGTGTCGCCTAATGGATAAGGTGTTTGACTTCAAATCAGACGATTGAGGGTTTGACTCTCCTCGTTGTTGTTTAATTTCAATTGCACAGCTATTTTGGACATGTTCGCAACTTCCCGAGATAAGGCTTTGTTCTTCTTGCTTTGAAAAGCTAGGACATTGTTATAATATTTAATAATCTAAGAGTGCGAGGCCTGAGTAATATTGTGTCTGATTATGCATCACAAGATTGAGGGATAGCGTCTCTTCGTACTTGTTCAATATCACTAGCTTTCCTCATTCGGACAGGTTCGCAATTTTCATGTCTATTGTGGTAAAACAACGTCTGCATGATGTCATATAAGTGTATATGAAACAGGCTGCGTGGCCTAATGGATAAGGTGTCTGACTTCGAATCAGAAGATTGATTTTTCCAGTCCCTTCGTGGTCGTTTAATTTCGTTAATTTGGACTTGTTTGCAATTTCCTGAAATAAGTCTTTGTTCTTGTTGCTTTGAAATGCTAGGACATTGTCATGCAACTTCAATGATCTAAGAATGCGAGACCTGTGAAATATTGTGTCTGATTCTGCATCACAAGATTGAGGGATAGCTTCTCTTCGTACTTGTTCAATATAACTAGCTTTCCTCATTCGGACCGGTTCACAATTTTGATGTCTATTGTTGCAAAACAACGTCTGAATGATGTCATATTGGATTATGTGGAGTAGAGTGTGTCGCCTAATGGATAAGGTGTTTGACTTCAAATCAGACGATTGAGGGTTTGACTCTCCTCGTTGTTGTTTAATTTCATTAGCTCAGCTATTTTGGACATGTTCGCAACTTCCCGAGATAAGGCTTTGTTCTTCCTGCTTTGAAAAGCTAGGACATTGTTATACAATTTAATAATCTAAGAGTGCGAGGCCTGAGTAATATTGTGTCTGATTATGCATCACAAGATTGAGGGATAGCGTCTCTTCATACTTGTTCAATATCACTAGCTTTCCTCATTCGGACAGGTTCGCAATTTTCATGTCTATTGTGGCAAAACAACGTCTGCATGATGTCATATAGGAGTATATGTATCAGGTTGCGTGGCCTAATGGATAAGGCGTCTGACTTCGAATCAGAAGATTAAGGGTTCGAGTCCCTTCGTGGTCGTTTACTTTCATAAACTCAGTTAATTTGGACTTGTTTGCAATTTGCGGAAATAAGTCTTTGTTCTTGTTGCTTTGAAATGCTAGAACATTGTCATGCAACTTCAATGATCTAAGAATGCGAGACCTGTGAAATATTGTGTCTGATTCTGCATCACAAGATTGAGGGATAGCGTCTCTTCGTACTTGTTCAATATAACTAGCTTTCCTCATTCGGACCGGTTCACAATTTTGATGTCTATTGTTGCAAAACAACGTCTGAATGATGTCATATTGGATTATGTGGAGTAGAGTGTGTCGCCTAATGGATAAGGTGTTTGACTTCAAATCAGAAGATTGAGGGTTTGACTCTCATCGTTGTTGTTTAATTTCATTAGCACAGCTATTTTGGACATGTTCGCAATATCCCGAGATAAGGCTTTGTTCTTCTTGCTTTGAAAAGCTAGGACATTGTTATAATATTTAATAATCTAAGAGTGCGAGGCCTGAGTAATATTGTGTCTGATTATGCATCACAAGATTGAGGGATAGCGTCTCTTCGTACTTGTTCAATATCACTAGCTTTCCTCATTCGGACAGGTTCGCAATTTTCATGTCTATTGTGGTAAAACAACGTCTGCATGATGTCATATAGGAGTATATGTAACAGGCTGCGTGGCCTAATGGATAAGGCGTCTGACTTCGAATCAGAAGATTGAGGGTTCGAGTCCCTTCGTGGTCGTTTAATTTCATAAACTCAGTTAATTTGGACTTGTTCGCAACTTCCCGAGATAAGGCTTTGTTCTTCTTGCTTTGAAAAGCTAGGACATTGTTATAATATTTAATAATCTAAGAGTGCGAGACCTGTGAAATATTGTGTCTGATTCTGCATCACAAGATTGAGGGATAGCGTCTCTTCGTACTTGTTCAATATAACTAGCTTTCCTCATTCGGACAGGTTCGCAATTTTCATGTCTATTGTGGCAAAACAACGTCTGCATGATGTCATATAGGAGTATATGTATCAGGTTGCGTGGCCTAATGGATAAGGCGTCTGACTTCGAATCAGAAGATTAAGGGTTCGAGTCCCTTCGTGGTCGTTTACTTTCATAAACTCAGTTAATTTGGACTTGTTTGCAATTTGCGGAAATAAGTCTTTGTTCTTGTTGCTTTGAAATGCTAGAACATTGTCATGCAACTTCAATGATCTAAGAATGCGAGACCTGTGAAATATTGTGTCTGATTCTGCATCACAAGATTGAGGGATAGCGTCTCTTCGTACTTGTTCAATATAACTAGCTTTCCTCATTCGGACCGGTTCACAATTTTGATATCTATTGTTGCAAAACAACGTCTGAATGATGTCATATTGGATTATGTGGAGTAGAGTGTGTCGCCTAATGGATAAGGTGTTTGACTTCAAATCAGAAGATTGAGGGTTTGACTCTCCTCGTTGTTGTTTAATTTCATTAGCACAGCTATTTTGGACATGTTCGCAATATCCCGAGATAAGGCTTTGTTCTTCTTGCTTTGAAAAGCTAGGACATTGTTATAATATTTAATAATCTAAGAGTGCGAGGCCTGAGAAATATTGTGTCTGATTATGCATCACAAGATTGAGGGATAGCGTCTCTTCGTACTTGTTCAATATCACTAGCTTTCCTCATTCGGACAGGTTCGCAATTTTCATGTCTATTGTGGTAAAACAACGTCTGCATGATGTCATATAGGAGTATATGTAACAGGCTGCGTGGCCTAATGGATAAGGCGTCTGACTTCGAATCAGAAGATTGAGGGTTCGAGTCCCTTCGTGGTCGTTTAATTTCATAAACTCAGTTAATTTGGACTTGTTCGCAACTTCCCGAGATAAGGCTTTGTTCTTCTTGCTTTGAAAAGCTAGGACATTGTTATAATATTTAATAATCTAAGAGTGCGAGACTTGTGAAATATTGTGTCTGATTCTGCATCACAAGATTGAGGGATAGCGTCTCTTCGTACTTGTTCAATATAACTAGCTTTCCTCATTCGGACCGGTTCACAATTTTGATATCTATTGTTGCAAAACAACGTCTGAATGATGTCATATTGGATTATGTGGAGTAGAGTGTGTCGCCTAATGGATAAGGTGTTTGACTTCAAATCAGAAGATTGAGGGTTTGACTCTCCTCGTTGTTGTTTAATTTCATTAGCACAGCAATTTTGGACATGTTCGCAATTTCCCGAGATAAGGCTTTGTTCTTCTTGCTTTGAAAAGCTAGGACATTGTTATAATATTTAATAATCTAAGAGTGCGAGGCCTGAGTAATATTGTGTCTGATTATGCATCACAAGATTTAGGGATAGCGTCTCTTCGTACTTGTTCAATATCACTAGCTTTCCTCATTCGGACAGGTTCGCAATTTTCATGTCTATTGTGGTAAAACAACGTCTGCATGATGTCATATAGGAGTATATGTAACAGGCTGCGTGGCCTAATGGATAAGGCGTCTGACTTCGAATCAGAAGATTGAGGGTTCGAGTCCCTTCGTGGTCGTTTAATTTCATAAACTCAGTTAATTTGGACTTGTTCGCAACTTCCTGAGATAATGCTTTGTTCTTCTTGCTTTGAAAAGCTAGGACATTGTTATAATATTTAATAATCTAAGAGTGCGAGACCTGAGTAATATTGTGTCTGATTATGCATCACAAGATTGAGGGATAGCGTCTCTTCGTACTTGTTCAATATCACTAGCTTTCCTCATTCGGACAGGTTCGCAATTTTCATGTCTATTGTGGTAAAACAACGTCTGCATGATGTCATATAAGTGTATATGAAACAGGCTGCGTGGCCTAATGGATAAGGTGTCTGACTTCGAATCAGAAGATTGATTTTTCCAGTCCCTTCGTGGTCGTTTAATTTCGTTAATTTGGACTTGTTTGCAATTTCCTGAAATAAGTCTTTGTTCTTGTTGCTTTGAAATGCTAGGACATTGTCATGCAACTTCAATGATCTAAGAATGCGAGACCTGTGAAATATTGTGTCTGATTCTGCATCACAAGATTGAGGGATAGCTTCTCTTCGTACTTGTTCAATATAACTAGCTTTCCTCATTCGGACCGGTTCACAATTTTGATGTCTATTGTTGCAAAACAACGTCTGAATGATGTCATATTGGATTATGTGGAGTAGAGTGTGTCGCCTAATGGATAAGGTGTTTGACTTCAAATCAGACGATTGAGGGTTTGACTCTCCTCGTTGTTGTTTAATTTCATTAGCTCAGCTATTTTGGACATGTTCGCAACTTCCCGAGATAAGGCTTTGTTCTTCCTGCTTTGAAAAGCTAGGACATTGTTATACAATTTAATAATCTAAGAGTGCGAGGCCTGAGTAATATTGTGTCTGATTATGCATCACAAGATTGAGGGATAGCGTCTCTTCATACTTGTTCAATATCACTAGCTTTCCTCATTCGGACAGGTTCGCAATTTTCATGTCTATTGTGGCAAAACAACGTCTGCATGATGTCATATAGGAGTATATGTATCAGGTTGCGTGGCCTAATGGATAAGGCGTCTGACTTCGAATCAGAAGATTAAGGGTTCGAGTCCCTTCGTGGTCGTTTACTTTCATAAACTCAGTTAATTTGGACTTGTTTGCAATTTGCGGAAATAAGTCTTTGTTCTTGTTGCTTTGAAATGCTAGAACATTGTCATGCAACTTCAATGATCTAAGAATGCGAGACCTGTGAAATATTGTGTCTGATTCTGCATCACAAGATTGAGGGATAGCGTCTCTTCGTACTTGTTCAATATAACTAGCTTTCCTCATTCGGACCGGTTCACAATTTTGATATCTATTGTTGCAAAACAACGTCTGAATGATGTCATATTGGATTATGTGGAGTAGAGTGTGTCGCCTAATGGATAAGGTGTTTGACTTCAAATCAGAAGATTGAGGGTTTGACTCTCATCGTTGTTGTTTAATTTCATTAGCACAGCTATTTTGGACATGTTCGCAATATCCCGAGATAAGGCTTTGTTCTTCTTGCTTTGAAAAGCTAGGACATTGTTATAATATTTAATAATCTAAGAGTGCGAGGCCTGAGTAATATTGTGTCTGATTATGCATCACAAGATTGAGGGATAGCGTCTCTTCGTACTTGTTCAATATCACTAGCTTTCCTCATTCGGACAGGTTCGCAATTTTCATGTCTATTGTGGTAAAACAACGTCTGCATGATGTCATATAGGAGTATATGTAACAGGCTGCGTGGCCTAATGGATAAGGCGTCTGACTTCGAATCAGAAGATTGAGGGTTCGAGTCCCTTCGTGGTCGTTTAATTTCATAAACTCAGTTAATTTGGACTTGTTCGCAACTTCCCGAGATAAGGCTTTGTTCTTCTTGCTTTGAAAAGCTAGGACATTGTTATAATATTTAATAATCTAAGAGTGCGAGACCTGTGAAATATTGTGTCTGATTCTGCATCACAAGATTGAGGGATAGCGTCTCTTCGTACTTGTTCAATATAACTAGCTTTCCTCATTCGGACAGGTTCGCAATTTTCATGTCTATTGTGGCAAAACAACGTCTGCATGATGTCATATAGGAGTATATGTATCAGGTTGCGTGGCCTAATGGATAAGGCGTCTGACTTCGAATCAGAAGATTAAGGGTTCGAGTCCCTTCGTGGTCGTTTACTTTCATAAACTCAGTTAATTTGGACTTGTTTGCAATTTGCGGAAATAAGTCTTTGTTCTTGTTGCTTTGAAATGCTAGAACATTGTCATGCAACTTCAATGATCTAAGAATGCGAGACCTGTGAAATATTGTGTCTGATTCTGCATCACAAGATTGAGGGATAGCGTCTCTTCGTACTTGTTCAATATAACTAGCTTTCCTCATTCGGACCGGTTCACAATTTTGATATCTATTGTTGCAAAACAACGTCTGAATGATGTCATATTGGATTATGTGGAGTAGAGTGTGTCGCCTAATGGATAAGGTGTTTGACTTCAAATCAGAAGATTGAGGGTTTGACTCTCCTCGTTGTTGTTTAATTTCATTAGCACAGCTATTTTGGACATGTTCGCAATATCCCGAGATAAGGCTTTGTTCTTCTTGCTTTGAAAAGCTAGGACATTGTTATAATATTTAATAATCTAAGAGTGCGAGGCCTGGGAAATATTGTGTCTGATTATGCATCACAAGATTGAGGGATAGCGTCTCTTCGTACTTGTTCAATATCACTAGCTTTCCTCATTCGGACAGGTTCGCAATTTTCATGTCTATTGTGGTAAAACAACGTCTGCATGATGTCATATAGGAGTATATGTAACAGGCTGCGTGGCCTAATGGATAAGGCGTCTGACTTCGAATCAGAAGATTGAGGGTTCGAGTCCCTTCGTGGTCGTTTAATTTCATAAACTCAGTTAATTTGGACTTGTTCGCAACTTCCCGAGATAAGGCTTTGTTCTTCTTGCTTTGAAAAGCTAGGACATTGTTATAATATTTAATAATCTAAGAGTGCGAGACTTGTGAAATATTGTGTCTGATTCTGCATCACAAGATTGAGGGATAGCGTCTCTTCGTACTTGTTCAATATAACTAGCTTTCCTCATTCGGACCGGTTCACAATTTTGATATCTATTGTTGCAAAACAACGTCTGAATGATGTCATATTGGATTATGTGGAGTAGAGTGTGTCGCCTAATGGATAAGGTGTTTGACTTCAAATCAGAAGATTGAGGGTTTGACTCTCCTCGTTGTTGTTTAATTTCATTAGCACAGCAATTTTGGACATGTTCGCAATTTCCCGAGATAAGGCTTTGTTCTTCTTGCTTTGAAAAGCTAGGACATTGTTATAATATTTAATAATCTAAGAGTGCGAGGCCTGAGTAATATTGTGTCTGATTATGCATCACAAGATTTAGGGATAGCGTCTCTTCGTACTTGTTCAATATCACTAGCTTTCCTCATTCGGACAGGTTCGCAATTTTCATGTCTATTGTGGTAAAACAACGTCTGCATGATGTCATATAGGAGTATATGTAACAGGCTGCGTGGCCTAATGGATAAGGCGTCTGACTTCGAATCAGAAGATTGAGGGTTCGAGTCCCTTCGTGGTCGTTTAATTTCATAAACTCAGTTAATTTGGACTTGTTCGCAACTTCCTGAGATAATGCTTTGTTCTTCTTGCTTTGAAAAGCTAGGACATTGTTATAATATTTAATAATCTAAGAGTGCGAGACCTGAGTAATATTGTGTCTGATTATGCATCACAAGATTGAGGGATAGCGTCTCTTCGTACTTGTTCAATATCACTAGCTTTCCTCATTCGGACCGGTTCACAATTTTGATATCTATTGTTGCAAAACAACGTCTGAATGATGTCATATTGGATTATGTGGAGTAGAGTGTGTCGCCTAATGGATAAGGTGTTTGACTTCAAATCAGAAGATTGAGGGTTTGACTCTCCTCGTTGTTGTTTAATTTCATTAGCACAGCAATTTTGGACATGTTCGCAATTTCCCGAGATAAGGCTTTGTTCTTCTTGCTTTGAAAAGCTAGGACATTGTTATAATATTTAATAATCTAAGAGTGCGAGGCCTGAGTAATATTGTGTCTGATTATGCATCACAAGATTTAGGGATAGCGTCTCTTCGTACTTGTTCAATATCACTAGCTTTCCTCATTCGGACAGGTTCGCAATTTTCATGTCTATTGTGGTAAAACAACGTCTGCATGATGTCATATAGGAGTATATGTAACAGGCTGCGTGGCCTAATGGATAAGGCGTCTGACTTCGAATCAGAAGATTGAGGGTTCGAGTCCCTTCGTGTTCGTTTAATTTCATAAACTCAGTTAATTTGGACTTGTTCGCAACTTCCTGAGATAATGCTTTGTTCTTCTTGCTTTGAAAAGCTAGGACATTGTTATAATATTTAATAATCTAAGAGTGCGAGGCCTGAGTAATATTGTGTCTGATTATGCATCACAAGAGTGAGGGATAGCGTCTCTTCGTACTTGTTCAATATCACTAGCTTTCCTCATTCGGACAGGTTCGCAATTTTCATGTCTATTGTGGTAAAACAAAGTCTGCATGATGTCATATAAGTGTATATGTAACAGGCTGCGTGGCCTAATGGATAAGGCGTCTGACTTCGAATCAGAAGATTGAGGGTTCGAGTCCCTTCGTGGTCGTTTAATTTCATAAACTCAGTTAATTTGGACTTGTTCGCAACTTCCCGAGATAAGGCTTTGTTCTTCTTGCTTTGAAAAGCTAGGACATTGTTATAATATTTAATAATCTAAGAGTGCGAGGCCTGAGTAATATTGTGTCTGATTATGCATCACAAGATTGAGGGATAGCGTCTCTTCGTACTTGTTCAATATCACTAGCTTTCCTCATTCGGACAGGTTCGCAATTTTCATGTCTATTGTGGTAAAACAACGTCTGCATGATGTCATATAGGAGTATATGAAACAGGCTGCGTGGCCTAATGGATAAGGCGTCTGACTTCGAATCAGAAGATTGAGGGTTCAAGTCCCTTCGTGGTCGTTTAATTTCATAAACTCAGTTAATTTGGACTTGTTTGCAATTTGCGGAAATAAGTCTTTGTTCTTGTTGCTTTGAAATGCTAGAACATTGTCATGCAACTTCAATGATCTAAGAATGCGAGACCTGTGAAATATTGTGTCTGATTCTGCATCACAAGATTGAGGGATAGCGTCTCTTCGTACTTGTTCAATATAACTAGCTTTCCTCATTCGGACCGGTTCACAATTTTGATATCTATTGTTGCAAAACAACGTCTGAAATGTCATATTGGATTATGTGGAGTAGAGTGTGTCGCCTAATGGATAAGGTGTTTGACTTCAAATCAGAAGATTGAGGGTTTGACTCTCCTCGTTGTTGTTTAATTTCATTAGCACAGCTATTTTGGACATGTTCGCAATTTCCCGAGATAAGGCTTTGTTCTTCTTGCTTTGAAAAGCTAGGACATTGTTATAATATTTAATAATCTAAGAGTGCGAGGCCTGAGTAATATTGTGTCTGATTATGCATCACAAGATTGAGGGATAGAATCTCTTCGTACTTGTTCAATATCACTAGCTTTCCTCATTCGGACAGGTTCGCAATTTTCATGTCTATTGTGGTAAAACAACGTCTGCATGATGTCATATAGGAGTATATGTAACAGGCTGCGTGGCCTAATGGATAAGGCGTCTGACTTCGAATCAGAAGATTGAGGGTTCGAGTCCCTTCGTGGTCGTTTACTTTCATAAACTCAGTTAATTTGGACTTGTTTGCAATTTGCGGAAATAAGTCTTTGTTCTTGTTGCTTTGAAATGCTAGAACATTGTCATGCAACTTCAATGATCTAAGAATGCGAGACCTGTGAAATATTGTGTCTGATTCTGCATCACAAGATTGAGGGATAGCGTCTCTTCGTACTTGTTCAATATAACTAGCTTTCCTCATTCGGACCGGTTCACAATTTTGATATCTATTGTTGCAAAACAACGTCTGAATGATGTCATATTGGATTATGTGGAGTAGAGTGTGTCGCCTAATGGATAAGGTGTTTGACTTCAAATCAGAAGATTGAGGGTTTGACTCTCCTCGTTGTTGTTTAATTTCATTAGCACAGCTATTTTGGACATGTTCGCAATATCCCGAGATAAGGCTTTGTTCTTCTTGCTTTGAAAAGCTAGGACATTGTTATAATATTTAATAATCTAAGAGTGCGAGGCCTGAGTAATATTGTGTCTGATTATGCATCACAAGATTGAGGGATAGCGTCTCTTCGTACTTGTTCAATATCACTAGCTTTCCTCATTCGGACAGGTTCGCAATTTTCATGTCTATTGTGGTAAAACAACGTCTGCATGATGTCATATAGGAGTATATGTAACAGGCTGCGTGGCCTAATGGATAAGGCGTCTGACTTCGAATCAGAAGATTGAGGGTTCGAGTCCCTTCGTGGTCGTTTAATTTCATAAACTCAGTTAATTTGGACTTGTTCGCAACTTCCCGAGATAAGGCTTTGTTCTTCTTGCTTTGAAAAGCTAGGACATTGTTATAATATTTAATAATCTAAGAGTGTGAGACCTGTGAAATATTGTGTCTGATTCTGCATCACAAGATTGAGGGATAGCGTCTCTTCGTACTTGTTCAATATAACTAGCTTTCCTCATTCGGACCGGTTCACAATTTTGATATCTATTGTTGCAAAACAACGTCTGAATGATGTCATATTGGATTATGTGGAGTAGAGTGTGTCGCCTAATGGATAAGGTGTTTGACTTCAAATCAGAAGATTGAGGGTTTGACTCTCCTCGTTGTTGTTTAATTTCATTAGCACAGCTATTTTGGACATGTTCGCAATTTCCCGAGATAAGGCTTTGTTCTTCTTGCTTTGAAAAGCTAGGACATTGTTATAATATTTAATAATCTAAGAGTGCGAGGCCTGAGTAATATTGTGTCTGATTATGCATCACAAGATTTAGGGATAGCGTCTCTTCGTACTTGTTCAATATCACTAGCTTTCCTCATTCGGACAGGTTCGCAATTTTCATGTCTATTGTGGTAAAACAACGTCTGCATGATGTCATATAGGAGTATATGTAACAGGCTGCGTGGCCTAATGGATAAGGCGTCTGACTTCGAATCAGAAGATTGAGGGTTCGAGTCCCTTCGTGGTCGTTTAATTTCATAAACTCAGTTAATTTGGACTTGTTCGCAACTTCCTGAGATAATGCTTTGTTCTTCTTGCTTTGAAAAGCTAGGACATTGTTATAATATTTAATAATCTAAGAGTGCGAGGCCTGAGTAATATTGTGTCTGATTATGCATCACAAGATTGAGGGATAGCGTCTCTTCGTACTTGTTCAATATCACTAGCTTTCCTCATTCGGACAGGTTCGCAATTTTCATGTCTATTGTGGTAAAACAAAGTCTGCATGATGTCATATAAGTGCATATGTAACAGGCTGCGTGGCCTAATGGATAAGGCGTCTGACTTCGAATCAGAAGATTGAGGGTTCGAGTCCCTTCGTGGTCGTTTAATTTCATAAACTCAGTTAATTTGGACTTGTTCGCAACTTCCCGAGATAAGGCTTTGTTCTTCTTGCTTTGAAAAGCTAGGACATTGTTATAATATTTAATAATCTAAGAGTGCGAGGCCTGAGTAATATTGTGTCTGATTATGCATCACAAGATTGAGGGATAGCGTCTCTTCGTACTTGTTCAATATCACTAGCTTTCCTCATTCGGACAGGTTCGCAATTTTCATGTCTATTGTGGTAAAACAAAGTCTGCATGATGTCATATAGGAGTATATGAAACAGGCTGCGTGGCCTAATGGATAAGGCGTCTGACTTCGAATCAGAAGATTGAGGGTTCGAGTCCCTTCGTGGTCGTTTAATTTCATAAACTCAGTTAATTTGGACTTGTTCGCAACTTCCCGAGATAAGGCTTTGTTCTTCTTGCTTTGAAAAGCTAGGACATTGTTATAATATTTAATAATCTAAGAGTGCGAGGCCTGAGTAATATTGTGTCTGATTATGCATCACAAGATTGAGGGATAGCGTCTCTTCGTACTTGTTCAATATCACTAGCTTTCCTCATTCGGACAGGTTCGCAATTTTCATGTCTATTGTGGTAAAACAACGTCTGCATGATGTCATATAGGAGTATATGAAACAGGCTGCGTGGCCTAATGGATAAGGCGTCTGACTTCGAATCAGAAGATTGAGGGTTCAAGTCCCTTCGTGGTCGTTTAATTTCATAAACTCAGTTAATTTGGACTTGTTTGCAATTTGCGGAAATAAGTCTTTGTTCTTGTTGCTTTGAAATGCTAGAACATTGTCATGCAACTTCAATGATCTAAGAATGCGAGACCTGTGAAATATTGTGTCTGATTCTGCATCACAAGATTGAGGGATAGCGTCTCTTCGTACTTGTTCAATATAACTAGCTTTCCTCATTCGGACCGGTTCACAATTTTGATATCTATTGTTGCAAAACAACGTCTGAAATGTCATATTGGATTATGTGGAGTAGAGTGTGTCGCCTAATGGATAAGGTGTTTGACTTCAAATCAGAAGATTGAGGGTTTGACTCTCCTCGTTGTTGTTTAATTTCATTAGCACAGCTATTTTGGACATGTTCGCAATTTCCCGAGATAAGGCTTTGTTCTTCTTGCTTTGAAAAGCTAGGACATTGTTATAATATTTAATAATCTAAGAGTGCGAGGCCTGAGTAATATTGTGTCTGATTATGCATCACAAGATTGAGGGATAGAATCTCTTCGTACTTGTTCAATATCACTAGCTTTCCTCATTCGGACAGGTTCGCAATTTTCATGTCTATTGTGGTAAAACAACGTCTGCATGATGTCATATAGGAGTATATGTAACAGGCTGCGTGGCCTAATGGATAAGGCGTCTGACTTCGAATCAGAAGATTGAGGGTTCGAGTCCCTTCGTGGTCGTTTAATTTCATAAACTCAGTTAATTTGGACTTGTTCGCAACTTCCCGAGATAAGGCTTTGTTCTTCTTGCTTTGAAAAGCTAGGACATTGTTATAATATTTAATAATCTAAGAGTGCGAGGCCTGAGTAATATTGTGTCTGATTATGCATCACAAGATTTAGGGATAGCGTCTCTTCGTACTTGTTCAATATCACTAGCTTTCCTCATTCGGACAGGTTCGCAATTTTCATGTCTATTGTGGTAAAACAACGTCTGCATGATGTCATATAGGAGTATATGTAACAGGCTGCGTGGCCTAATGGATAAGGCGTCTGACTTCGAATCAGAAGATTGAGGGTTCGAGTCCCTTCGTGGTCGTTTAATTTCATAAACTCAGTTAATTTGGACTTGTTCGCAACTTCCTGAGATAAGGCTTTGTTCTTCTTGCTTTGAAAAGCTAGGACATTGTTATAATATTTAATAATCTAAGAGTGCGAGGCCTGAGTAATATTGTGTCTGATTATGCATCACAAGATTGAGGGATAGCGTCTCTTCGTACTTGTTCAATATAACTAGCTTTCCTCATTCGGACAGGTTCGCAATTTTCATGTCTATTGTGGTAAAACAAAGTCTGCATGATGTCATATAAGCTTATATGTAACAGGTTGCGTGGCCTAATGGATAAGGCGTCTGACTTCGAATCAGAAGATTGAGGGTTCGAGTCCCTTCGTGGTCGTTTAATTTCATAAACTCAGTTAATTTGGACTTGTTCGCAACTTCCCGAGATAAGGCTTTGTTCTTCTTGCTTTGAAAAGCTAGGACATTGTTATAATATTTAATAATCTAAGAGTGCGAGGCCTGAGTAATATTGTGTCTGATTATGCATCACAAGATTTAGGGATAGCGTCTCTTCGTACTTGTTCAATATCACTAGCTTTCCTCATTCGGACAGGTTCGCAATTTTCATGTCTATTGTGGTAAAACAACGTCTGCATGATGTCATATAGGAGTATATGTAACAGGCTGCGTGGCCTAATGGATAAGGCGTCTGACTTCGAATCAGAAGATTGAGGGTTCGAGTCCCTTCGTGGTCGTTTAATTTCATAAACTCAGTTAATTTGGACTTGTTCGCAACTTCCCGAGATAAGGCTTTGTTCTTCTTGCTTTGAAAAGCTAGGACATTGTTATAATATTTAATAATCTAAGAGTGCGAGGCCTGAGTAATATTGTGTCTGATTATGCATCACAAGATTGAGGGATAGCGTCTCTTCGTACTTGTTCAATATAACTAGCTTTCCTCATTCGGACAGGTTCGCAATTTTCATGTCTATTGTGGTAAAACAAAGTCTGCATGATGTCATATAAGTGTATATGTAACAGGCTGCGTGGCCTAATGGATAAGGCGTCTGACTTCGAATCAGAAGATTGAGGGTTCGAGTCCCTTCGTGGTCGTTTAATTTCATAAACTCAGTTAATTTGGACTTGTTCGCAATTTGCGGAAATAAGTCTTTGTTCTTGTTGCTTTGAAATGCTAGAACATTGTCATGCAACTTCAATGATCTAAGAATGCGAGACCTGTGAAATATTGTGTCTGATTCTGCATCACAAGATTGAGGGATAGCGTCTCTTCGTACTTGTTCAATATAACTAGCTTTCCTCATTCGGACCGGTTCACAATTTTGATATCTATTGTTGCAAAACAACGTCTGAAATGTCATATTGGATTATGTGGAGTAGAGTGTGTCGCCTAATGGATAAGGTGTTTGACTTCAAATCAGAAGATTGAGGGTTTGACTCTCCTCGTTGTTGTTTAATTTCATTAGCACAGCTATTTTGGACATGTTCGCAATTTCCCGAGATAAGGCTTTGTTCTTCTTGCTTTGAAAAGCTAGGACATTGTTATAATATTTAATAATCTAAGAGTGCGAGGCCTGAGTAATATTGTGTCTGATTATGCATCACAAGATTGAGGGATAGCGTCTCTTCGTACTTGTTCAATATCACTAGCTTTCCTCATTCGGACAGGTTCGCAATTTTCATGTCTATTGTGGTAAAACAAAGTCTGCATGATGTCATATAGGAGTATATGAAACAGGCTGCGTGGCCTAATGGATAAGGCGTCTGACTTCGAATCAGAAGATTGAGGGTTCGAGTCCCTTCGTGGTCGTTTAATTTCATAAACTCAGTTAATTTGGACTTGTTCGCAACTTCCTGAGATAAGGCTTTGTTCTTCTTGCTTTGAAAAGCTAGGACATTGTTATAATATTTAATAATCTAAGAGTGCGAGGCCTGAGTAATATTGTGTCTGATTATGCATCACAAGATTGAGGGATAGCGTCTCTTCGTACTTGTTCAATATAACTAGCTTTCCTCATTCGGACAGGTTCGCAATTTTCATGTCTATTGTGGTAAAACAAAGTCTGCATGATGTCATATAAGCTTATATGTAACAGGCTGCGTGGCCTAATGGATAAGGTGTCTGACTTCGAATCAGAAGATTGAGGGTTCGAGTCCCTTCGTGGTCGTTTAATTTCATAAACTCAGTTAATTTGGACTTGTTCGCAACTTCCCGAGATAAGGCTTTGTTCTTCTTGCTTT